>NW_026048505.1:0-69222 GCF_023864345.2 Schistocerca serialis cubense
AGTGGCTGCGCAGTTCGAGGCGCCATCCCACGGATTTCGGGGCCCCTCCCTCCTGACATTCGAGTCCTCCCTCGGGCATGGGTATATGTGTTGTTGTTAGCATTAGTTAGCTTAAGTAGGGTGTAAGTCTAGGGACCGATGACCGCAACAATTTCGTCCCTTAGGAATTCACACTCATTTGAACATATTTTGATGGAGCTCATTAATGTAATGTACTTAATAATGGTATGTAGTATGTGCCGAATGTGTCGTCATAAATAATAAAGTCGCAGACCTAAAACAATCTAACATAACATGGATAAATTTAGCAATAATAAGAGAATATCTTGACAAATAACGTAATTATAAAGATAATGAGCTATTTGAGTTTCTAGGTCCCATTCATGCGAAGAAATCAGCACTTGCTCTCAATTATTCCACAAGGCGGTAAGATATTTCCATATAATATAAGTCTACACAAGAAAGAAGTCCTTAGAACACACGAAAAATGTCCTTAGAAACAAGGTAGACTTCTCACACAGAGGATGAAACCAAAGCTAAGTTAAAGTATTCGGTTCCACATTCCAAGGACATTTCGAATTTGGTTAGCTCAGGAGAGAACAGCCTCCGCCAGAGTAATTTGCCGTCAGTAACAAAAATGCTGAAGTTGTGAATTAAATTTTGTACAAATGCCAGGACTTCATCCCAGGTCTTCCACTTACTAGCCAGATTCGTTGTCCTCTACAGCACTCTGGCATCGTGGCTAACATAGCTGAATAGACTACTCGAGTCCCCTCCCTAACACCAACGTCACACCTCAGCCCATTTTGATTTTCCACTTCAGTATATTTGCAGGAAAACGTAATTCCATCAAAGCAATAGATAATCTATGTCTGTGGTATGGGCATGATTTCCCCATTATTACGGCTGGGGTTCTATTCCAATACAGGGGAGACTCGGCAATAATGATAACTTAAGAAGGGGAGAATCAAGATGGGGTGGGGTTTCAGAAAGTTTGTGTTAGGGAGAATACTGGATTAGAGTAATCTGTGCAGCTGCATTATCCAAAGTGCGAGGGTGGTCTGGTGGATAACACATCTTCCTAGTAAGCGGGAGATCGAGATTCAAGTTCTGGGCGTGGCACTAATTTCAATTCGTTACTTGTGCTCCTATCCTTATTGAAGTTGAGAGTATGTCTCCAGAAAAGCGTAATTCCAATAGATCAGTAGACGAGCTACGAAATCAGACCTACCAACGGCTCAACGCACTGTACAGGTCCTGGAGATTAACACGGACGCTAGAAGCTCTGAAAGAGGAAGTACATGATGGACGGAAGAATGGGGTGTATGGGTGTAACATTCACTCAACGACGATTTCATGAGAGTCGGAGCACAAGAGCGGATCGAAAGAGCTGTGGAACGAATTCCTTGTCATTTGCCTTAACCCATTCTCAAGAATCACGGAAACCCAAAAATGTGGACGGCAGGATTTGAATTTCAACAGCCGTCTTTCCAAACATGAGACCAGTTTCTTACTGGTGGTCCCTCACACTTTGTTTAGAGCTCGGATGCAGGTCGTCTCGACTGACGTGTTGCGATACAAATACCGGCACACTCCCGGGGTATCGTATGTGTAGCTCGAAATGAGGCGATTCGTCCTGCTCGCCAACGCGGCACATTTAAGAAGATTGTGAAGATATTTCTTGCAGAATACTTATCAATTGCAAAAAGTACAATGACCCTCTGCTTGAATATGTGCATCTGGTTATTGCTTTGGGCATTGTTCAAATGTTCAAATGCGTGTGAAATCTTATGGGACTTAGCTGCTAAGTTTATCAATCCCTAAGCTTACACACTACTGAACCTAAATTATCCACCGAGCGGGGTGGCGCAGTGGTAACACACTGGACTCGCATTCGGGAGGACGACGGTTCAATCCCGTCTCCAGCCATCCTGATTTAGGTTTTCCGTGATTTCCCTAAATCGTTTCAGGCAAATGCCGGGATGGTTCCTTTGAAAGGGCACGGCCGATTTCCTTCCCGATCCTTCCCTAACCCGAGCTTGCGCTCCGTCTCTAATGACCTCGTTATCGACGGGACGTTAAACACTAACCTAACCTAACCTAAATTATCCTATGGACAATCACACACACACACCCATGCCCGAGGGAGGACTCGAACCTCCGCTGGGACCAGCCAAGCAGCCCATGACAGCAGCGCCTCGACCGCTCGGCTAATCCCGCGTGGCTTTGAGCACTGCTGCGAGGCAGTGAATCAATCGCACGTTTTCCTGAAATGCGTGACAATTGTAAGTAGGCTGTTTATGTTTTCATATTGGCAACGTTACGTAGCGCTCTGTATGAAAACCACTGGCTGTGCTGTGTGCAGTCTGTGGCAAGTTTGCATTGTTGTCTGCCATTGTAGTGTTGGGCAGCTGGATGTGAACAACGCGTAGCGTTGAGTAGTTGGAGGTGACCCGCCAGCAGTGGTGGATGTGGGGAGAGAAATGGCGGAGTTTTGAAATCTGTAAGACTGGATGTCATGAACTGCTATGTATATTATGACTTTTTAACACTATTATGGTAAATACATTGTTTGTTCTCTATCAAAATCTTTCATTTGCTAACTATGCCTATCAGTAGTTAGTGCCTTCAGTAGTTTGAATCTTTTATTTAGCTGGCAGCAGTGGCGCTCGCTGTATTGCAGTAGTTCGAGTAACGAAGATTTTTGTGAGGTAAGTGATTTGTGAAAGGTATAGGTTAATGTTAGTCAGGGCCATTCTTTGTAGCGATTACTGAAAGTCAGATTGCGTTGCGCTAAAAGTATTGTGTGTCACTTTAGTGAATGTTTGAGTACGTTCAGTTTTGCTCAGCTGTTTGGAAAGCAAATAATGTAAGAGGTATATCAGCACAGTAATTCAATAATTTTTCTAAGGGGACGTTACATATGACTACTCTTAGCCGAGGATACCTCACTGGAATCTTCTGATTTTTTCTTGTAGTTTGTGTAATTAGTGTAGCTATTGTTTATTGCTAGCGCGTAATTGTAGAGAGAATCTCCTTTGTAGCTGCAGTCTTTCATTGTTGTACAGTAAAACAGTTGTGGCATGCATGTAGATTTGCACCAAGTATTTCGCAGCTGCGCTTGCGATTAACTAGATATTATTTTCAGTGCTATGTTAATGTGTTTTCTTATTTTTGCTCTTCAAATTGTGCTTTTCTGTGTTATCGTGTGAAATATTGTGACAATTATGGCGTATGAAAAACGTAATACTAGGTTCCAAAGTAAACTGAGAAATGACAGTGAAGACGAAAGCAGTGTGTTAGCGCCACCGTGTAATGAATTAACTAATGTTCAACATTGTAATTTGGTAACTGTGCATAGGGAAATGGAGCGGGCTGCAACTAATGTGTAGGCAGTGAAACAATTAGTGAACAGGGAAGCATTATCGATCGGTCGGTCGGCAACAGCTCGCCCCAGGAATCCGAAATGACAGGACACAATCTTGCAAATACTGTAGATTCAGGTTTTGGGTCCTCACAGTTTTCTCAAATAAGTAAGGACACATTTTCTGCTTGTCAAAATGTGAATGTTGCCGGTGCAACTTCACTGCCGAAAAGCACTGAGGAACATCTTTCAGACACCAGTGCATTGTTATTACAGTTAATGCAACAAATGGGACAAAGGCCACAAAAGTTAGACACAACGCTTGAACAAACTCAGAAACAAATGGGACAAAATCTTCAAAAGTTAGACACAATGGAACAAAATCTTCAAAAGTTAGACACAATGGAACAAAATCTTCAGAAGTTAGACACAATGGAAGAAAATCTTCAAAAGTTAGACACAATGGAACAACACCAGAGACAAACACAGCAACAGTTAGACGCAATGGAACAAAAGCATCAAAAGTTAGACTCAGTGGAATATAAGCTTGAACAAACACGTGAAGATTTAACTACTGAGTTACATAACATTGAATCGAAATGTCAAAAAGTCTGTAATGACGTAAAAACACAAATTTGTGAGCATTTTCAACCTATTTTTTTGCGGCATGAAAATGCATCACAGAATCACGAAGCAGCCATAAAAGAACTGCAAACTATTGTTCATGAAAATCATGAGACCTTGCAAGCTAAAATTGACTCAGTTGCATCTACCAATTCGGTTACGCAACTTGCAAAAACTCAGGAAGACTTAAAGGACACAGTAGATACTCTGAAAATTGGTTCAGAAAGACACACGGAGGAAATTAGTTCATTATCAGAGAAAGTAGTTGAACTTTCAGATCATCTAAATAATTTATCTATGAAGGTAGATGATAATCTGAATGACACAAAGCCGGTAGTCTTTAATGACACAGAAGAGTGCGAGCAAATTAGGAAATTCAAACAAAATCAGAATCAAATTAATACGCAACACCAAAGAGAAATCTGGGAAGTACAAGATCAGCTGACACAGGTAATACAAGAATTATGTATTTCAGAGGACACTCACGCCCCAATACGGGAAGAGGGATATAGAAATACGCAACAGCCACAAAATAATAACACAGCGCATATTGGAAATTATGAAAGAAATTGGCAAGGTGCACCAAAATTTGAAATGTAACCGCCGATACGACGTAACAATGACCGATATGCGACTCGCCGACATGATGATTTTGACTATAAGCTGTTCATTACTACACGTAAATTTAAAACATTTAAGAATTCTGGCTACGACATTCATCCACAAGCGTGGCTCCATCAATTCTCTCATTGTTTTCCTCCCAACTGGTGATTAGAGCACAGATTAGAATTTATGTGTGGCTATTTAGAGAATGAACCAGCTGTAAGAATGCGATCGTCCATTCACGACTGTCACAGTGAAGGAGAATTTTACCATGCCTTCCTCTCAGCATATTGGTCTCAAACTACACAAGACCGAGTCAAACATAGCATTATAATGATGAAACATTTCGAACAATCTGAATTTTCCAGTCTTGTGAAATATTTTGAAGACATGTTGCACAAGAATCAGTACCTGTCAAACCCATACAGCCCCTCAGAACTCATCCGCATTTGCTTAATCAAATTACCTGAACATTTATGACATATTATTTTGGCAGGACGTTGCAAAGACGACATTGAAGCTTTTCAGGGACTCTTACAAGAATTAGAAATTGACACTGACAATCGCGGAACGTGAAAATAGGAACACAACAATTACAGGTTACATCCGTCGCAATTCCGTGATGAAAGAAATAATAACTGGACACGACAAGGCTATTCTCACAACACAAATCTTGACCAAAACAGACACCACCCGTATGACAACCGTTGGCAGAGTAGTAATAACTACAGGGAAAGATCACCTCTCTGCAGTAGTGAATATCACAGAGACAATCAGAGAAACAGACAATATGGCAACCAAAATAATTATTATCAAGGGAGACAGAATAACTTTAGACACAACGCTCCAGCGCGCAGTTACGATTCAGCGAGAAATTCTCCACCATGTGACCGACAAGAAAGAAACTATGGAATCTACCGACATGACGATAGACGGTATGATCGTAACGACAGAGCTGAATTGCATCAAAACTGGCGGGATTCAAACAGAGCAGGGCCCTCTCATCAAGGTGAATTTGTAGAAGTTAGGTCTCCAAATACCAATAACGACGCGCGCCAACAAAGACACAATAGGCAATGACTCATACCGCTGGCAGCCACAAAACGTACTTATGAAACTGACGACGCACGTGCCATAGCTAGTAACTACGTAAAAATGGAAGACATTAGGGACATCTTATTCCAGGAACACGATGTAAAACATAACAACATTGCATATCCTGTGATTCACATTACAGTAAATGACGTAAAATTTACGGCAGTACTTCACTCTGGCAATCCCATTTCAGTAATTAGTGAAACAGCCTTTAGCAAATGCAAAAAATCGAACGATTGTCCCACACTTCCATTACGTAAGATTAAATTACAAGGTGCAATCTGTGGAAAAAGTGTAGATGTACGCCGACAAACCAACTTAGAATTCTTTTGTCAAAGCCACAGCTTCTCTATGAACTTTCTTATTGTTCCATTATTGTCGACGGAAATTATATTGGGAGTAGACTTTTTGAATGAATACAAAGCAATCTTAAACTTTCACGATGCTGAAATAAGTTTAGAGAAAGAAGGTAAATCAATAGCTTTGAAATTTGAAGATTGGCTCTCAAACCATGACGGCTTTACCTCCTGTTAGATAACAGTTCGGAATTTTCGACGGAACTTGACACTAACAATCACTCTGCAAGTACTGACAGGGATGATATCGACGGCGCATTTGATAGTAAAGAGTTAATTCAGAATAAAATTCAAACAATTGAGAATTGTAATGACAGTGATAGGCAAGACCTTGTTGAGATTTTACAAGCACATTCCACAGTTTTTACTCACAAAACAGGAACAATCAATGGATTTCAATACCAATTTCGTGTTCGTTGGCATAATAAATTTTGTGTTAGACCATACGTAATTCCAGCACATCATAGGGACCGTGTTAGAACAGAAATACAATCTATGCTTGACGAGGGCATTATTGAGCCTGCAGTAAGCTCATACAACACTCCATTACATGTTGTTGAGAAGAAAAATGGATCAATCAGGCTTGTCTTAGATTCGAGACAAATCAATACTATCATCATTCCTGAAACAGACAGGCCGCAAACGTTAGAAGAACTTCTTCAAAATTTTAATGGTGTAAAAGTGTTGTCTTCTGTTGATCTCAGATCCAGCTTTTATCAGATCGAACTTCATCCAGAATGTAGAAAATACGCAGCTTTCCTTTGTTTCGGCGTTTGTTAACAGTTTCGGAAACTTCCTTTTGGTTTGAACATTTCTTCGGCAGCATTCATTCGCGGGCTAAATTCCATATTACCTAAGTTCTTAAAACGTCACCTCACCTTATATGAGGACGATATTCTGATAGCAGAAGCCTCATGGGAACAACACAATCGCATCCTCAACAACGTGTTCCATATTTTTGCAGAATCTGGAATTACAGTTAACTTGGAAAAGTCTAAATTCGGTAGGACAAAGGTGAAGTTTTTGGGACAAATTATTTCTTCTGAAGGCATTCAGCCGGATCCAGAAAAGTTAGAAGCAATCAGAGCCATTCCAGTTCCATCCACAAAAAAAACAAGTCCGCAGTTTTCTAGGTCTCGTAAATTTTTACCGTCGTTTTCTGAATATGCAAATTCTAGTTACACCAAAACTTTGTTCTGTCACTGGAAAAAATAGTATTTGGAACTGGGACGAAGAAGCACAGTTGGAATTCAATTCTTTGGAAGAATCGCTACTTAATGCCCCAATACTAGCTCATCCAGGTCTGTCACAAGATTTCTGCCTTATCACGGATTCTTCTAAAGTCGGTCTTGGTGCCCATTTATTTCAAGAAGCCACAGAAAATGACACTACTGTTCAGAAAACCATTGCTTTTGCTAGCCGAGTGCTAACAAAATCTGAAAAAAGTTACTGTTACTGAATTAGAAGCTTTAGCTATCGTTTGGGCATTTAACAAATTCCGTTTCTTTCTATCTGGTAAGCACGTAAAAGTATACAGTGATCATCGAGCATACAATTTCTTATGTCTTCAAAATTAAATCATGACAGGTTAAAACGTAGGGCATTGTTTCTGCAAGAATTCCACTTCACAGTAGTCTACATTCCCGGCAAGGAGAACATTGTTGCGGACGCACTGTCACGCGCACCGGCTGGGCTTGAGAAAAGTAACCCAGAAGGCAACCTCGAGAAAAATTTCAGTATTCTTTGCATTCAGAAAGTCGCCTTTGAAAACTTTATCACCACATCTTTATAGGACATTGCTCATGAACAAGATGAAGATCCAATTTGGAAAGACATCAAAAGTAAATGGCATGAAAAGACACACACTCAGATTCGGCATTAGTACCTGGTTAGAAACAACATACTCTTCAAACGCTGCTCTGTTGATGACAAGCTATGGGTACTTTGCATTCCAGACGATTTTGTTAATAAGCTCATTTGGTACATTTATTTCAGCTACGCACATTTTGGTCCACGAAAATGTTATCATATTATTCGAACGACTTGTTATTTTAACAATATGGAAAAGAGAATTCGAAGAGTCTTGTCTATTTGTAAACTTTGTCAAAAGGCGAGACCATCTACTATCTCACATCGTGCTCCGTTGTTTCCTATTATTCCTTCTAAATTAAAAGAATTTGCTGCTGTTCATCTATTGGGACCCCTTGTCAGAACATCGAATGGATTTTCGTACGTTCTAGTCGCTGTTGAACTTACTTCAAAATTTGTTTCTTTCACTCCGTTACGTAAAGCCACCGGACTGTCTGTATCCAACGCCTTTGTTAAAAATTTCTTACATGAAGTTGGTCACGTTGCTAAAGTCATTTCAGATAACGGACCGCAATTAAGATCTACTGTTTGGTCACGCATGCTTCGGAATCATAAAATCAAATCTGTTTTTATCTCATTGTACTCACCGCATTGTAACCCGTCTGAACGGATTATGAAAGAAATCAATAAGCTTTGCAGACTTTATTGTCTCAGAAAACGTCAGCATTGGGACAGATATTTACAATTATTTCAAAATGTGTTGAATGAAATGCCTCATGATTCCACTGCTTTACCACCTACTCTTGTACTGAAGAATGAAGAACCAACGAACAGAATCAGAGAGCTTGTTCCTTTCCCGAATACACGTAAACTTCGGCACAAAGACATAATTGATTTGGCTCTTAAAAATATAAAATCTACAGCAGACAAAAGGAGAAAACTACACGGTAACGCAAATGCAAAGAAATTGTAAATCGGTCAGAAAGTTCTCATTAAAACTCATTCATTGTCACTTGAGTCACAAATTCTTTCTAGTTTACAATGGACCTTACAGAACCCGACGTATACCACATGATAATTGCGTTGAAGTTGAAACTCTGCGTACTAGGAAGAGTAAAGGTTTACACAACATTTCACATATAAAACCGTTTATGGAAAGATAATCTGCTTTTAAACTTTGTCTTTGCCATAAAACTTTTCACTTTACATTACTAGTATGCTTTGTCAGACTTAGAATCTGTTAACATGCAACAATGCTTGAGGTTAAATATCCAGTCAAGAACCAAGAGAAATTATTTAAACAGAAATTACGAATGCATTGTTATAGTGAGCAGATGACACAGTGTTGTTATTTGTACATTCTTGCTTGTTAGTTCCACAATCACGTAACGACTATAAGGATCACATACTTAGAACTTATACTGGCAACACTAATGAGATTTTCATGCAACATTTTGATTTACTTGAAAAGACATTCTTTATTTGAAGTACTTTCTGTGGAATTAAAGATGACTTAGCATTTGGTTTCTTTGACAGCTACACGAATATATCACAACGCTACTAATGTGTGACACAATTTACATTGTTGCTTTTGTGCTGAATCTGCTTTATATCTGCACAGTTTTTTCTGAATTCTTCTGGAAAGTAAAACATGTTTCAGTAGTAACTTTTGTGGTATAGCTACAATGAGACTGCCTTTTCCGTAGCACAACAATACGTTACAGCACAGTAGTTTCTTCATCACGACAATAAGCATAATAAGTAAGATATCTATACGCAAAGCATTTCACTTTTGTTTATCATGAGGTAAGTACATTGGCTTCTGCAGAACTTAGCTTTCGGAGGACGATAACTACGACACTTCCACAGAGATTATCTTACAACAAGACGCACAGTTTAGCACTACAGTACACGTATTTGAGTGATTAACTTTGTACTTAAATCATTTATTTTTAAAGATATTTGAAGTACAATGATACAAAGGCTTTCCGTGATACATTTCATTCCATTGCTGTAATCTGTAACACCTGAGGGTATAATTACATTAATCCTCAGGCGGATACACGCTTACTTTGTGCACCACATGTGTGGCAAGCACAAGGAGCCCTAGCTAATATGGTATTTGCTTATACAACTTTACACATCGGTACCATATTCCTTTAACACACAAATTACACAGCTATCTGATCATTTAACTGAGAGATAAACATTTTTTTTACTACATCAGTGATACATGTTTACACAATTACACAGTTGGATAACTTCACACTTATGAATACCATATTTTGTCTGTACTGTGTGAACTGCTCATATTTTTTTGGAACCATTGCGATACTATGAGAGCTTTGAATGGTGTATTTGGTATCAGATCACGATTTTTAAAGTACGTTTGAGGTAGATGACACTATTGAAATGAGCGGAGAATTTGCTTTAGGTTTTGAAATTATTGCAGAAAGCTACAACATTTTTGAGATTTGACTGAGGTGTTATGATGTTATTATTACGACGACAATGTGTATTATGCTGCTGAGGTATGTTTATGATTAATAAGTTGATGCTATATGAGTTATTTGATTAAGCCACGTATCTGTTATGATGAAATATTGAAGAAGTGTAGATGAATATGTATATGTGTAATAAGGTAAGCAATAATGAGAAGTGGTTAGGGACACTGGTTTATGAAAAAGGTTGTTGGAAACCAAGAATCGTACTTTAAGAGCTATGAAATGTATGTAAATGCGTGAATGTATTACAATGCCGACGAAAATTTTTTGGACACTGTTATATTAATAGGATTTTGTTTCTACATATTTGTAACGCAAACTCTCAACCTGTGAAATTTTTTATATCAACTGCCACTGTAGCAGAAACTGCTGTCAAAAATATTTCAGTAAGAAAGGTAAGTGACCTTGACGTAATGCGTTTTGGGCACCCAGCTGAGAGGTAGTTGTCTGACAAAAGAAAGCCATTAGGTGGAGAAAAAAACGAGCCATTATCCTCGCCATTGACATTCCTTTAGAGAAAGCATCACATATACGACACGCTCATTACTTGGAAAGATACTTACATCTGCACACCTGATTATGACAAGTGTCTTTCTACGAGAGTTGAGAGAATTTCTACTAACTTATGAAATGTCACATGACTATTTAATGATATTTTTATGCTTTGCCTTTCATAGTTGCTTATTTCATTTGATACCTAGTTTCCAGCTGTGTTGCAGCATTGGTTTTATAAAATAAAATAAAATGCATTTTCTAATGTGAACACTTTCTGTGAACAGATCTATTAAATAATAATTTTGTGATCCACATTCTTCAAGAAAGGAGCACTTGCAAAGGAAAGAACAATAATAAGGGACTAGTAACAGTAACTGCATACATAATTTTCTTTTCAAGTACATGGTAATATTTTTTTTACAATAAGTTGTTGTGGTGCACAACTTTAATTACATAGACACTAAGATGTGACTTAGGTATCAAACGTGGCCATCTTTACGGTAATATTTTTTTCTGCTTGAGCTTTGTCATGTTTAGATATAAGTTATTGCATTTGCTGCTGCTCTTTGCCAGGCATAATGTTACTGAATTTGACTTTGTATTACTCTGTTAAGCCAGTTTTACTACTGATTTATTTTTGTTGTTTGCTGCGTATTGCCTTATATTAGTTGTAATATTGCAATTGCTTTGCTAATTTCTATAATGGTGCTTGCTTCGCCAATTTCCGTTTTATTTTTGTCATTGCTGTTTGTATTAATTGTTTTGTGCTGCTGCATTGCCTCATCCCTCAGTTTATACATCTGAGCTCAGGAGATATAAGTTACCTTAGGAGGGGGTAGACTATATAAGAAACTGACTATGGACAATAGGGAAAGAATGATTTGAGAAGTCATACGAAAAAGATTTGGGCCAAAATGAGTATTGTACACTGAGAAATAATTACTTTGAAAGAAATATGAATAGAACACAGAAAGCAGGTATAGATAGGACTTTTTGGGAATAACGATGAATGAAGGGAGATCTTCAAGAGGTAAAGAAAGTTTTGTTTGCATAATACTGCAGTAAAAAATACCCTGTCCTTTCCTTTTGTATTATTCCGCTATATGTTTGTGTACCCTTGTGTATTTGTGTTCATCCTGTCTTTATGTGTTTATCTGATATGATTTATGTTGTAGAATTTTTCTAATACTCAGCTACATTCACTATGATGAGGAATACTGTTATCCTCAAATATAATTTGCATTAATAATATGTTATTTACTTTGTAAAGATGTTTAGACGTTATTTATCTGTTCTGTTTTGTTGCTCATGTGCGAAGTTGATGTTTCAGAAGTTATTCTGGTCTTTTATGTATGTACTCATGTCATAATTCCTGTAACACTGATGTATATGTTATTTCGATTCTTTTGTAAAGCCTGTACTACAAATGTTATCTGTATTATTATGTTCTTTAATGATGTATTTTGTACCTTTGTTATTGTATTTTTATGTTACCAAATTGTAGTTGTTACCAGTTCTTCAAATTAAGTAACATTTCACTGCACACGTTTCTGTTGGTCATAGTACATGGACAATATGAGAGAAGTAGGGACTGATAGTGTTTACACGTGTGTTAATGATTCAGCAAGGGACTGGATAACAGCATTGCTGGATCTAAGGACAATTCCAGAAACTTTGTGAGTGCACAAGTGGTGGTTTATGGGCTTGCTATATTATCCGCAAGACTCTTCGATGGTGATTGTGCACCTGCACATTTGCAACAGATGGCTGCTGGCCGTCTCTACCAGGACTACAGTGGGTCTGCATCTTTGATGGCCCACCAATTGCTACAAGGACTGCAGTGGGTCTGCACCTCTGGTGGCCCACCAGTACCGTAATTTCTACCAGGACTACAGTGGGTCTGCTCTGTGATGACCTAACTACCAATATTCTTCAAAACGTCGACTGACTCTACTGTGGGTTTACTCTGTTGTAGCCCATTACTTGTCTGCATGTCGAGTCAGCACTGTCTTTCCGTTGGAAGGACAACACTACTTCTTCAAGACTGCATGGAAATCCACTATGTCTGTGTGCATTGTCTTTTACTGCTCAGACTTTGAGAAAAACACTGCAATTTTGCTGTGACGAATGATGAGGACTGTCTTTATGGACTGTGAGAAAATTTTAGCTTTTGACCAACATTGTATCAATAAGTGTGTGCCTTTGATTTCTTTGTTATTGTAATTGTGAAAAAAATTTTAACAAATAAGTATTGGCCAGTGCCCAAAAAAATTTGTAAAAAGTTTTTTGGGTAGCATGGGGGCTATGTAAGTAGGCTGTTTAGGTTTTTTTATTGGTAACGCCACCTCTGTATGAAAATCACTGGCTGTGCTGTGTGCAGTCTGTGGCTGCTTTGCATTGTTGTAATACTCGCCATTGTAGTGTTAGGCAGCTGGCTGTGAACAGCGCGTAGCATTGCGCAGTTGGAGGTAAGCCGCCAGCAGTGGTGGATGTGGGGAGAGAGATGGCGGAGATTTGTAATTTGTCATGAACTGCTATATTTATATATGATGATATCAAGGTAAATACATTGTTTGTTCTCTACTAATATCTTTCATTTGCTAACTATCCCTATCAGTAGTTAGTGCCTTCTATAGTTTGAATCTTTTATTTAGCTGGCAGTAGTGGCGCTCGCTGTATTGCAGTAGCTTGAGCAGCGAAGATTTTTGTGAGGTAAGTGATTTGTGAAAGGTATAGTTTAATGTTAGTCAGGGCCATTCTTTTGTAGGGATTTTTGAAAGTCAGATTGCGTTGCGCTAACAAAATATTGTGTGTCAGGTTAAGGACAGTAGTGGATAATTGTTCAAAGGGGAAGTTTCAGTGTCGGCACCGGCACCAACCTTGCGTGAATGCTCTGAAAAGTTAATCATTTGCATATAACAGCATCTTCTTCCTGCCGGTTAAATTTCGCGTCTGTAGCACGTCATCTTCGTTGTGTAGCAATTTTAATGGCCGTTAGTGTAGCACTAAGGCTCACAAATTATCTAATTTCAGACTTCCTTCTTTTCTTTCAAAGTTACTTTTTAGCTTAGGTGATTATATGGCCTCTCTGCTCATCCGGAAATTATAGAACCTAGGTGGCGCAGAAATGAATTTGGTTATTTCCTGTATAACCTGCAGAATGTGCGGACAATAGGCAATGTAATAAGGGAGTGAACAGAAATGACAAGCAATGGCGACGAGCATTTCGTTACCTACAAGAGGATAGGCGTGCCACCGTGCGTGGCTCTATCCTAGGATAAAGCGGCAAGAAACGTTACATTTAACAGCATTTCTAGTAGAGCTAAGAGGATGCAATAGTATTTTGCTTTCGGTGATATCCGCAGTAGGGTTTACTGTAAAATAAGCTCTCAAGAAGCTGTGAAACTGTAATTCTACCAGCAGCAAGAGAATCGACAGCTCCACTGTGTGACAGCAAGTGTAACGTTAGCAACGACAGCGCCTCTGCCGCTGAGTTACTAAACACTGTTTTCCGAAATTTCTTCACCGAAGAATATGCGGTACAAATTCAAGACTAGTCTGGAAGAAGGTACCTCTGGTGTAGTGAAGCTGTTTAAGTCGTCTGATCCAGACTGGAACCAGTTAGGTGGTTGGATACACGTTGCGTGAAAGCTTTATGTGACGTGGCAGTCATTTATTGCACTTACAACAAAACCTTCGTCTTGACCGTAAAATATTTCTCTTATTTTTGCTTACTCATTTCGGTATTTTGTCACTGATGAAGTAGCAGATGTTGATACAAAGTATTTTGTCCGGCTTTCGCTTAACTTAAGGGCCAATTATTGACATCGATTTGTAGTAGGATTTTGGAAGATCTACTGTGTCTAGTATTATGAGATATGTGGATAAAAATGATCTATTGACACGTATGGATGCACTATGTGATCAAAAGTATCCAGACACCTCCAAAAACATACGATTTTCATATTAGGTGCATTGTACTACCACCTGCTGCCAGGTACTCCATATCAGCGACCTCAGTAGTCATTAGACACCGTGAGAGAGAGGAATGGGGCTCTCCGCGAAACTGACGGAATTCGAACGTGATCAGGCGATTGGGTGTCACTTGGGTCATACGTCTGTATGCAAGATTTCCATACTCCTAAACATCCCGAGGTCCACTGTTTCGAAAGTGGCAGTGAAGTGGGAACGTGAAGGGACACATACAGCACAAAAGCGTACGTCTGCTGACTGACGGAGGCCGCCGACAGTTGAAGAGGGTCGTAATGTGTAATAGGCAGACATCTATACAGACCACCACACAGGAATTCCAAACTGCATCAGGATCCGCTGCAAGTACTATGACAGTTAGGCGGGAGGTGAGAAAACTTGGATTTCATGGTCGAGCAGCTGCCCATAAGTCACACATCACGCCGGTAAATGCTAAACGTCGCCTCGCTTGGAGTAAGGAGCGTAAATGTTGGACGATTGAACAGTGGAAAAACGTTGTATGAAATGACAAATCACGGTACACAATGAGGAGATGCGATGGCAGGGTGTGGGTATGGCGAATGCCCGGTGAACGACATCTGCCAGTGTGTGTAATACCAACAGTAAAATTCGGAGGCGGTGGTGTTATGGTGTGGTCGTGTTTTTCATAGAGCGGGCTTGCTCCCCTTGTTGTTTTGCGTGGCACTATCCCAGCACAGGCCTACATTGATGTTTTAAACACCTTCTTGCTTCCCACTATTGAACAGCAATTCGGGGATGACGATTGTATCTTCCAACACGATCAAGCATCTGTTCATAATGCACGGCCTGTGGCGGAGAGGTCACACGACAATAACATCCCTGTAATCGACTGGCCTGCACAGAATCCTGACCTGAATCATATAGAACACCTTTGGGATGTTTTGGAACGCCGACTTCGTGCCAGGCCTCACCGATCGACATCGATATCTCTCCTCAGTGCAGCACTCTGTGAAGAACGGGCAGCCGATCGGTTCTAGACGCTTTAGTCCGGAATTGCGCGACTGCTACGGTCGGTGGTTCGAATTCTGCCTCGGGTATGGATGTGTTTGATGTCCTTAGGTTAGTTATATTTAAGTAGTTCTAAGTTCTAGGAGACTGATGACCTCAGATGTTAAGTCCAATAGTGCTCAGAGCCATTTGAACCATTTGAAGAATGGATTGCCATTCCCCAAGATACCTTCCAGCACGTGATAGAACGAATGTCTTCGAGAGTGGAGTCTATCATCAAGGCTAAATGATTTTACAATTAATTTTGATCATCTGACGCCTTTATAAGACGGTATATGACTATCATCTGCAAACGGTCTAATTGTGCTACTCCAAGTGTCTACTAAATCTTTTATGTAGATCAGGAACAGCAGAGGGCCTATAACATTTCGTTGGGGAATACAAGATATTACTTCACTTTCACTAGATGACTTGCCGTCATTTGCTACAAACTGTGACCTTTCTGTCAGGAAATCACGAATCCAGTCACACAACGTAAATTGGAACTATCACACAAATCAGATTGTGAGGAGGGACGAATGAAAGACTGCATTTTTTTACAGAACACTTGGAAGATGCAACAAATCTACAGACTGCCTACTGCAGATTATGTTTGTCGTGTCGTGTTTGTGGTGTTGCACTATATGGTTTCCTTACCGGCGAGGACTTACGGAGGACATCAAAAGATTCAAAGAAGTGCAGCTTGTTTTGTACTATCGCGAAATACGGATATGACAAGGGAGTTCGTGTGGTTGCCTTTAAAAGAAAACCGTTTTCGTTTCGTTGAGACAGTTAAAGAAATTTCCAACTTTTTCCTCCGAATGTCAAAATATTTCTTCGAATCTCACCTGCAGAAGAAGATTGGTTGGTTTGGGGAAGGAGACCAGACAGCGTGGTCATCGGTCTCATCAGATTAGGGAAGGATTGGGAAGGAAGTCGGCCGTGCCCTTTCAAAGGAACCATCCCGGCATTTGCCTGGAGTGATTTAGGGAAATCACGGAAAACCTAAATCAGGATGGCCGGACGCGGGATTGAACCGTCGTCCTCCCGAATGCGAGTCCAGTGTCTAACCACTGCGCCACCCCGCTCGGTGCAGAAGAAGAAATGGCCATCATAATAAAATAAGAGAAATCAGAGGTCATACGGAAAGATTCAGGAGTGCATTTTCGCCATGTGCTGTTGGAGAGTGTGACGGTCGAGAAATAGTCCGAAAGCAAAACCATCTCCGGCTGTTAGCGGTGATGGTACAGCAACCAGTAATATGCGATGAAGAAACAAACAGTCTTGGTTGCAGGGCTGTAATTATTATTTACTTACCAATGACGCGTTTCGTCCGACTCAAGCCTCTTTAGATTAGCTGACATTACTTGGTGTTATGCACATGGGATCTCGAGGATACAATGAAGATACAAACATCTTGTCTGCAGGCTGTAATTATTATTTATTTAAAAATGACGTGTTTCGCGTGATTCAGGCAACTTCAAGTTGGCTGGGAGTAAATAGTGTTAGGGACGTGGGACGATTTGCTGGAACATTTTGTATGCTCAGTATCCACGTGCCTAACACCATCTAATATCATCAATCTGAAAATGCCTGAATCAAACGAAACGCGCCTATGTTAAATCAATAATAATTACAACCCGCCAACAAAGACTGTTTGTTTCTTCATAGTCTGAAAGTAATTCCGTCAGCTCTCCGCCAAACACTTGACTGTGAAATCTTTTAAAAGGCGTTATATTCGCCATTGACTGCAGAAATTTTTTATTTTCACATCTGCAATCCTGGCCCCAATGCCATTATCAAGTGGTGTACTGCAGACGACTGTGCTTCAGCACAAGTCAAATATTAAAATCCTTCGACCTGTACACATATCGTCGTCATATCTGCGTTATTTGGCTCAGGTACTATGACGACATATGTACAGGTCGGGGGATTTAAGTATCTGACATGTGCTGAAGCACAGTCGTTTGTAGTACAAATTTCAATTGTGTTGTCACTGTAAATAAAATTCTTCTGAGCTGTTGACCGCATCGTCTGCTTCTACGATCGCAGGTTCGAATCCTGCCTCGGGCATGGATTTGTGTGATGTCCTTAGGTTAGTTAGGTTTAAGTAGTTCTAAGTCTAGGGGACTGATGACCTCAGATGTTAAGTCCCATAGTGCTTAGACCCATTTGAACCATTTTTTGACCGCATTGTCTACATATATATTTGTCCGACGTTTCGTCTACTCGCAGTAGTGGCTGAAACGTCGGATAGTTTTATACATTGACAATGCGGTCCACAGCTCAGAAGAATTTCATTGAAAATTTGTATAGTCAGTGGCGAATATAATCTCTTTTAAAAATTGTACATGATGTGAACGGCAGCAATAGAAAATCATTTAACTATGAATTGCAGAGTAATTATATAGATGTAGATGCTTTTTATAGCCATGGCCTTGTTGAAGAAATTGTCAGATCATTCAGTAAACGGTATTTAGGGAAACGTAAATCCGAATGGACAGACGGCGCTTGGAACAATGCTCCTGAGGAATGAGGACCCCGATCCTTATGGGCAACGTCTCCTTGCTGGGTGGTTATTCGTGTGAGGAGTTCTGTTATGTTACCGGAGGTGCATTTCCGGGTAGCGGTCTAGGCATGCTTCGCTGGTTCAGGCTCTACGTTCCAGAGAAGGAGGTACAGAACGGCCGTCTGCCATCAAACCGAGAAAATCCGAAGCAACTAATTATACCACATCCCAAAGCAATTAACTGAGCCACAAGCCCCACATTTTTAAAATTGAATTTTATTATGTTAAGAGTGTGTCCTGTCCAGAAAATGGGATAGAATTCTGGTAAGGATTTTATCCTTACAGTTATGATGACTATTTTAGAGTATGCATTTGCTACAAGTTTCGGAAGATGAGAATCCAATATTAGAAACCGTTTTTCGCTGCTGTGGTTGCATGTTAAGGCCTGAGGCGGTTTTGCTAGACCAGTCAAATGTCGTTCTTCCCACCTTCAATGGGCTCTGCAAATCAGCTGTTCCGGTTTGTGATTTAGTCTGCACGGTGGCTGTTTCTCTTCATTCAAACATCGTGTGTAGACAACTTCATGCTCAGTCTAATATTTTTACTTCTCCTTCATTGTAAAAAAAAAAAATTACTCCGTCCAGATTAGGCGAAAACTCCTTAAAAAAGATAAGAAACCTGACAATCCAAGAAAGTTTTATAAACCGTTATGCATTTACTTGGAAATAAAAATCGGTTGTGGAGGAGGAAATCCGGCAACTACACTACTGGCCATTAAAATTGCTACACCACGAAGATGACGTTTTACAGACGCGAAATTTAACCGACAGGAAGAAGATGCTGTGATATGCAAATGATTAGCTTTTCAGAGCATTCACACAAGATTGGCGCCGGTGGCGACACCTACAACGTGCTGACATGAGGAAAGTTTCCAACCGATTTCTCATACACAAACGGCAGTTGACCGGCGTTGCCTGGTGAAACGTTGTGATGCCTCGCGTAAGGAGGAGAAATGCGTACCATCACGTTTCCAACTTTGGTAAAGGTCGGATTGTAGCCTATCGCGATTGCGGTTTATCGTATCGTCACATTGCTGCTCGCGTTGGTCGAGACCCAATGACTGTTAGCGGAATATGGAATCGGTGGGTTCAGGAGGGTAAGACGGAACGCCGTGCTGGATCCGAACGGCCTCGTATCACTAGCAGTCGAGATGAGAGGCATCTTATCCGCATGTCTGAAACGGATCGTGCAGCCACGTCTCGATCCCTGAGTCACCAGATGGGAACGTTTGCAAGACAACAACCATCTGCACGAACAGTTCGACGACGTTTGCAGCAGGGTGGACTATCAGCGCGGAGACCATGGTTGCGGTTACCCTTGACGCTGCATCACAGACAGGAGCGCCTGCGATGGTGTACTCAACGACGAACTGGGGTGCCATTGATTACACGTCTCGGTCACCTCTTGTTCGCATTGACGGCACTTTGAACAGTGAACGTTACATTTCAGATGTGTTACGACCCGTGGCTCTACCCTTCATTCGATCTCTGCGATACCCTACATTTCAGCAGGATAAAGCACGACCGCATGTTGCAGGTCCTGTACGGGCCTTTCAGGATACAGAAAATGTTCGACTACTGCCCTGGCCAGCACATTCGCCAGATCTCTCACCAATTGAAAACGTCTGGTCAATGGTGGCCGAACCACTGTCTCGTCACAATACGCCAGTCACTACTCTTGATGAACTGTGGTATCGTGTTGAAGTTGCATGGGCAGCTGTACTTGTACACGCCATCCAAGATCTGTTTGACTCAATGCCCAGTTCCATCAAGGCCTTTATTACGACCTAGGGGGGTGGTTGTTCTGGGTACTTATTTCTCAGGATCTATGCACCCAAATTGCGTGGAAATGTAATCACATGTCAGTTCTAGTATAATATACACTCCTGGAAATGGAAAAAAGAACACATTGACACCGGTGTATCAGACCCACCATACTTGCTCCGGACACTGCGAGAGGGCTGTACAAGCAACGATCACACGCACGACACAGCGGACACACCAGGAACCGCGGTGTTGGCCGTCGAATGGCGCTAGCTGCGCAGCATTTGTGCACCGCCGCCGTCAGTGTCAGCCAGTTTGCCGTGGAATACGGAGCTCCATCGCAGTCTTTAACACTGGTAGCATGCCGCGACAGCGTGGACGTGAACCGTATGTACAGTTGACGGACTTTGAGCGAGGGCGTATAGTGGGCATGCGAGAGGCCGGGTGGACGTACCGCCGAATTGCTCAACACGTAGGGCGTGAGGTCTCCACAGTACATCGATGTTGTCGCCAGTGGTCGGCGGAAGGTGCACGTGCCCGTCGACCTGGGACCGGACCGCAGCGACGCACGGATGCACGCCAAGACCGTAGGATCCTACGCAGTGCCGTAGGGGACCGCACCGCCACTTCCCAGCAAATTAGGGACACTGTTGCTCCTGGGGTATCGGCGAGGACCATTCGCAACCGTCTCCATGAAGCTGGGCTACGGTCCCGCACACCGTTAGGCCGTCTTCCGCTCACGCTCCAACATCGTGCAGCCCGCCTCCAGTGGTGTCGCGACAGGCGTGAATGGAGGGACGAATGGAGACGTGTCGTCTTCAGCGATGAGAGTCGCTTCTGCCTTGGTGCCAATGATGGTCGTATGCATGTTTGGCGCCGTGCAGGTGAGCGCCACAATCAGGACTGCATACGACCGAGGCACACAGGGCCAACACCCGGCATCATGGTGTGGGGAGCGATCTCCTACACTGGCCGTACACCACTGGTGATCGTCGAGGGGACACTGAATAGTGCACAGTACATCCAAACCGTCATCGAACCCATCGTTCTACCATTCCTAGACCGGCAAGGGAACTTGCTGTTCCAACAGGACAATGCACTTCCGCATGTATCCCGTGCCACCCAACGTGCTCTAGAAGGTGTAAGTCAACTACCCTGGCCAGCAAGATCTCCGGATCTGTCCCCCATTGAGCATGTTTGGGACTGGATGAAGCGTCGTCTCACGCGGTCTGCACGTACAGCACGAACGCTGGTCCAACTGAGGCGCCAGGTGGAAATGGCATGGCAAGACGTTCCACAGGACTACATCCAGCATCTCTACGATCGTCTCCATGGGAGAATAGCAGCCTGCATTGCTGCGAAAGGTGGATATATACTGTACTAGTGCCGACATTGTGCATGCTCTGTTGCCTGTGTCTATGTGCCTGTGGTTCTGTCAGTGTGATCATGTGATGTATCTGACCCCAGGAATGTGTCAATAAAGTTTCCCCTTCCTGGGACAATGAATTCACGGTGTTCTTATTTCAATTTCCAGGAGTGTATTTGTCCATTGAATACCAGTTTATCATCTGAATTTCTTCTTGGTGTAGCAATTTTAATGGCCAGTAGTGTAGAACATCATTTCCGGTAGCCTAATTGGAGTGTTTACATCTCGAAGCACTATTGGGAAATCGTATTACAAAAGCCGGTTCTGGGAAACCCATGTAATCGTCGTGAAGATGGTTAGTTGAAATCAGTACGCACATTGACATCAACTACTGTGCGACTCATTGCCTTCCCTCCTTGGTCAGTAGATCTAGACGATTATACGTAATGGCTGTCAAACGGCTGTAGTGTTTCTTGACTCAGAGAATGCGGTAGAGAGTTTGTCGCATTAAGTCTGACTTCAAGGAACATCCAATTAACCGCGACTGTCTGGCAGGTGCAATAAAAAGAGTAATATTTTTCTTAATAAAGCCGTCTATATCGCTTAAAGAAGCCTTAACACAAAATTCACATTGACTACCGCCTCATTCCGACAATTTATTTTCTTTACTTATTGATGTTTTAAGCACCTTCTTGCTTCCCACTGTTGAAGAGCAACTCGGGGATGAGGATTGCATCTTTCAACACGATCGAGCAGCTGTTCATAATGCACGGCCTGTGGCGAAGTCGTTACACGACAATAACGTCCCTGTGATGGACTGGGTTGCACAGAGTTCTGACCGGAATCCTACAGAACACCTTTGTGATGTTGTGGAACGCCGATGCCGGCCGTTGTGGCCGAGCGGTTCTAGGCGCTTCAGTCTGGAGCCGCGCGACCGCTACTGCCACAGGTTCGAATCCTGCCTCGGGCATGGATTTGTGTGATGTCCTTAGGTTAGTTAGGTTTAAGTAGTTCTAAGCTCTAGCGGGCTGATGACCTCATATTTTAAGTCCCATAGTGCTCAGAGACATTTGAACCATTTGGAACGTCGACTTCGTGCCAGGCCTCACCGAGCAACATCGGTACCTCTCCTCAGTGCAGCACTTCTTGAAAAATGGGCTGTCATTCCACAAGAAAACTTCCAGCACCTGATTGAACGTATGCCAGTGAGAGTGGAAGCTGTCATCAAGGTTAAGGGTGGGCCAACACCGTGTTGAATTCCAGCATTACCGATGGAGGGCGCCACGAACTTTTAAGTCATTTTCAACCAGCTATCCGGATACTTTTGATCACATGGTGTAAGCTTCGTCATAGCCATTCTGTGTGTCGTATACAGCTGCGGCATTGAGGCATCTTCAGAGGTCTGGGATGCCACGGCAGATCAGCTTCATCTCAGTACTTTTTAAACCGCAAACTGAAAGAAAACGTTATTCTAACAAATTCTGAAAATTTTCATAAGAAAACAATCAACGTTGGGAGACAAAAAAGAGCCAAGTGTTTTAAAAACATTTTATTTTATTTTAGAGAATACAAGCCTTTCCTCAAGGCTTTGCTCATGTGTCTGATTGATACGTATGTTGCCAACCTCTCCTTCTCCTCACTCTCTGTTTCATCTTTTCTTCCGTTCCCTCTCTCTGCCAAACGTATCCTCCCAACTTTTTACATCCTCCTTTCCCTCTCTTCCCGTCTCCTCCCCCCCCCCCACTCTTTGTCCATATCCACTTCCCCCCTTTCTCTGTTCATAACCTCCTGCCACTGTTCCTTTTCCACTTGCCCACTTCCCTCCTGCCCCTGCCACCCGTCTCCCTTACACCCCATCTCGAATCGTGTGTCTCCTCCTCCTCCTTCTCCGTCTCCCTCTGTCTGTCCCCACCTCGCCCAACACTCTACCTATCTCCACTGACTCTCTTTCTATGTCCATCCCTTCCTCCCCCCTTTTTCTGTCCACCTCATCCTCACCCTTTCTCACTACCTCTCCCCTCCTCTTCCCATCTCCCTGCTCAGCAATGCTCATCTGCACATGTAACATCTACAAAGAAGGTCAGTACACCTGTTGTGCATGGCACTCTACACGTTGGTAGCTGGAAATCCGTCCCTTGTCTCTGATGTGTAGGCTACACTACAACATAGGACGATAAGGCAGGCCGATACCATTCTCACACAATCCACCTGTTGTGCAGTGCAACCTATACGCCTATAAAACCAGGGAGCTTAAAAAACACGTTTTTGCCCATATAACTTCCCATACTGGATCTAGGAAGCTATAAGCTTCACAGTGCTGATACTCTTGAGGTCTGTTCTTTCTGTGGCAAATTTGATTGAAATCAATTGCGGGGTTTTGGAGGAGGTCCAGTAGATAAACACATACACATGTACTATATATATATATATATATATATATATATATATATATATATATATATAATTCTACTGTACGTGTGTATGTCACTGAACGGCTCCTAAAGGGCTAGACCGATTTGAATGAACTTTTTTGTATGCATTTGGGTGGCGCCCTGGATGGTTTAGATTCACAAATCAGCCTGGCAGATGGCGCTGCAGTCGATATGTAGGTTATTTATCTATATTGCAACTAAACGGCTAGATCGACATTCAAGTGGGGGCCTGGCAAATTTACATTCTTAAATCAGCACCGTAGGTGGCGTTGCATTTTTTTGTGCAATATTGAGCGTATTATATTCAGATATAAGTTACGTGCATAGGATTTCGTTTATTTGTCGACATTTAAAATGGCTCTGAGCACTATGGGACTCAACTTCTGAGGTCATTAGTCCCCTAGAACTTAGAACTAGGTAAACCTAACTAACCTAAGGACATCACACACATCCATGCTCGAGGCAGGATTCGAACCTGCGACCGTGGCGGTCTCGCGGTTCCAGACTGCTAGAACCGCACGGCCACTTAGGCCGGCTCGACATTTTAATTTGAGTCTATTACATTATGTGTGTTTCGTCATTTTAGCATTTTAATTTTTTTGTACGGTATCTTTTGATATTTCAGGTATCGCATTTCAGTGAATATTAAGTGTATTATATTCACATATCAGTTACGTACATAAAACAATGCCACGTCTTCGGGGACGAGGAGGAAATATTGGTCGACGGACTCGGATTCCCAATTAGTCCAGAACCGTCGGTTAAATAAATCGGCGGAAGTTCAATTGACGGACAATGAAAATTTAAGAAACCAGGCTACAATCAGACGTGCTAATGAAAGTCAAGAGCAACACAACGAACACCTTCTAGCTAGTGCATTGAGACAAAGACTGGCCAGTCAACGAGTCACCGACACATTCAGAACACGTGAACAACAGCGTTTGCAAGTGTATCGCTCATTGACACGTGCATCACTACTTCGCCTTGCGTTTGAATATGAGTTAGACATTGACTATTCGTCACATTCACAAATTGTAATCGGTGCTATGAACAAACAGTGCCAACCCTGTCATGCACTCAAATACAAAGGTAAATCGGTCGGTTTCTGTTGCGCGTCTGGAAAAATTGTATTGCTACCATTGAGTTCGCCGCCAGAATCATTGAAAACACTATTGGCTGGAGCTACATCTCAGTCTAAATTGTTTTTGCGTAAAATTCTCAAATTCAATTCGTGCTTTCAAATGACATCATTTGAAGCAACAAAAATCGTTCAGAATGGTCGCAATTTTCAATCAACGTTTAAGATTCAGGGCCAAGTGCATCATCAAATTGGTTCTTTAATGCCGATGCCTGATACCGATTCAAAATTTCTGCAAATCTACTTCATGGGCGATGAGGAGCAGCAAACAAACGCACGCTGCCAGTACAACCATATCGAGCAGATGGAGGAGCGATAAATTGTATTTTTGAACCGTTTTTACAGAAGCAGAACCAGTTGGTCCAGTTGTTCAATACCGTTTCAAACAGACTGCAAAACGACAACTATACGATCGTCATCAAAGCAGACAAAGTACCATCTGGCAGCACGCGAGCCGTTATAATGCACCGACCACTAATGAAGTTGCAGTTGTTATGGTTGGCGACGCATTTGAACGTCGAGAATACGAATCCAACGCAGAGATAACAGTGCCTACGACTGAAGACGGTCATCGCTCTTACGACGCTTTGCAACATCCAATGATACTTTGGGAAGGAGATGATGGATATCATTTAAATATCAAACAAAGAACTCCAGCAACAGGAACAATCTACACATGTCATTACCTAATATTTTATTTCTTTATGTCTTAATTATATTTTTATTTCGCAGGTGCAGAAGCCAGCAAGAAAGTAAGCGCGATGAACTTTTGCGCATATTCGTGCCAATGAAGACAATAATATTCTCCGATGCCACCAGCTGTTTCGTCAATATATCGTTGATATGTATGCGAAAATTGAAAGCGAGCGGTTACGATACATTAGTTATAACCAAGCGAAACTTCGAGCTGAGGAATACATTCATTCGCGTGATGCTATTGATGGTAACGTAGATGGAATAACTAATATCAACGACATCGATACGATATTCTTCCATCGTCATATATTGGTAGCCCACGTCATATGCAAGAATACATTCAAGACGCCATGACTTTTGTGCGCTCGTACGGACGACCAGATTTGTTCATTACATTTACGTGTAATACAAAATGGGACGAAATTAAAATTACGTTATTGCCAGATCAAACTGCAATAGATCGGCACGACATCACTGAACGTGTCATCAGACAAAAGTTAAAATCGTTGATGAACTTGATTATACATTATTCTGTATATGGCAAAACACGTTTCTGGCTGTATTCTGTTCAATGACAAAAACGGGGTTTGCCACACGCGCATATTTTGATTTGGTTGGTTGACAAAATACAGTCTTAAGAAATTGATAAAATTATCTCAGCAGAAATTCGATCAAGAATTGTATGAGATTCTCACCGCTAACATTATCCATGGTCCATGAGGTGCTATGAACATGACGGAGCCGTGCATGGACAATGGAAAATGTACGAAACGTTTTCCAAAATATTGTATGAATGATACAATCACTAATATCGGTGGTTATCCATTGTATCGTCGTAGAGACATTGACCATGGTGGTCAATCACATCAATTACGCATGTCAAACGGTACAACAGTTGACACTGACAATCACTGGGTGGTTCCGTATTCACCGTTGCTGTGTAAAATCTACAAAGCACACATAAACATTGAGCTCTGAAGTTCGGCGAAGTCCATAAAATATATATGCAAATATGTCCATAAGGGCAGTGATATGGCTGTATTTTCTGTTCACAATGTTAACGAAAACGATGAAATAACACGGTATCAAGTGGGCCGATATATCAGCAGCAGTGAAGCAGTTTGGCATATTTTCGGTTTTCCGATACACGAAAGAGACCCTGCTGTTATACATTTGGCCGTGCACCTTGAAAATGGAGAGCGTGTTTATTTCACGGAAGAGACTGATCTACAACGTGCAGCAATTGCCCCAAAAAACCACATTAACTGAATTTTTAGAACTATGCAACCGACCAGGTATTACCAGTCAATTCGCAAAGACATTAATGTATACTGATGTGCCACGATGTTTCACATGGAACAAACAGCCAAAAAAGTGGGAACCACGAAAGCCAGGTGTTGAGGGATACAATGGCATATTTATGGGAAGTACATTAGGCCGATTATACACAGTCCATCCAAAGCAGCGCGAATGTTTCTTCTTGCGTTTATTGTTGGTTAATGTTCCTGGACCGACGTCCTTCCAAAACTTGCGAGCAGTCAATGGCATTTTGTACGACACATATCATGATGCGTGTCGCGAATTACATTTGCTGGAAGATGACAACCATTGGGATATTACACTTGCAGATGGAGCATTCAGTTCCTCTCCTCATCAAATTCGCCAATTATTCGCCATATTATTGAAGACATGTTTTCCATCTCGAGCTTCTGTCCTCTGGGTCAAATATAAAGAATACATGAGCGACGACATTCTGCATCGCGCACGGATAGCTGATCAAGATCCGAATATCGATTTTTCGCCGGAAATATATAAGGAGGCGCTAATAAAGCTTGAAGATACTTGAATTTTGATTTCGAATTTGTCACTCATTCATTTTGGTGTGCCCTCACCTAACCGCCCAGCAACAGACATCACTAACAGCGAGATTCAGCACGAACAACAGTTCACTACGATCTCTTTAACTACTTTCGTTGAAAATAATGAGCAACTACTCACTGATGAACAAAAGAATGTATACCATCGAATTAATTTGTCAATTGCAGCAGAAGAACGTGGATTCTTTTTCTTGGACGCACCAGGTGGCACTGGGTAAACGTTTCTCATCTCACTAATACTTGCACGCATTCGATCACAAAACCATATTGCGTTAGCAGTCGCTTCATCAGGTACTGCAGCCACTTTGCTCGATGGCGGACGGACTGCACATTCAGCACTCAAGTTGCCGTTGAACATTCACACAAATCCAGATGCAATGTACAACATAAAAAAGCATTCTGGTATGGCTAAAGTTTTGCAAAAATGCAAAATTATTATCTGGGATGAATGCACTATGGCCCACAAGCATTCACTTGAAGCTCTCGATACAATGATGAAAGATCTAAATAATAACACCAGTATTTTCGGTGGTGGCTCTGAGCACTATGGGACTCAACATCTGAGGTCATCAGTCCCCTAAACTTAGAATTACTTAAACCTAACTAACCTAAGGACATTACACACATCCATGCCGGAGGCAGGATTCGAACCTGCGACCGTAGCAGTCGCGCAGTTCCAGACTGAAGCGCCTAGAACCGTTCGGCCACCACGGCCGGCTGCTTTTCGGTGGTGCCTTACCGCTGCTGTCCGGTGAATTTAGACAGACATTGCCGGTCATTCCACGCGCTACATATGCGGATGAAATTAACGCATGTATAAAACAATCTTTTCTGTGGCGAAGAGTCAGTACATTACGTCTTAACACAAATATACGTGTTCAACTGCAAAACGATCCATTGGCACTATCATTCTCTGAGCAATTGCTCAACACTGGAAATGGAACAATATAATTGCACGGAAACACACAATGCATCACATTGCCAGACAATTTCTGCAACATAGCAAATAAGAAAGATGCTTTGATTGAAAGCATATTTCCAGATTTACAAGCTAATTATATTAATCATGCGTGGCTATTTTAGCCGCAAAAATATGGATGTTGATGCTATTAACTTCAAAATACAACAGTCACTGCCCGGAAATGAGATATTGTTCAAATCGATCGACACTGTTACCGATTCTGACGAAGCAGTCAACTATCCGGTTGAATTTTTGAATTCCCTGGATTTACCAGGAATGCCACCACATAACATGCGATTAAAAATTGGCTCACCTATCATTTTGCTTCGGAATTTAAATGCACCTAAGCTATGCAACGGTACAAGATTAGTCATAAAAAAATATGGGCAATGGTCTTGAAGCTACAATTTTGAACGGCAAATTTGAAGGTGAAGTTGTTCTCCTGCCACGAGTCCCAATGATCCCTTCAGACTCACCCATTCCATTCAGACGTCAGCAATTTCCAATTCGCTTGGCATTTCTCATGACTATTAATAAGTCACAAGGTCAAACAATGTCAATTTGTGGGTTTTATGTAGAAAATCTGGTCTTTTCACATGGCCAAATATATGTGGCGTGTTCTCGCCTTGGAAAACTGTCAAGTTTATTCATTTATACTCCTCAGGAATTGACTAAAAATATTGTTCATCAACTCGCATTAAGATAAAATTAAACAAACATTATTGATTGTAACGAATTGTTTTTACAAAAATTGCTGTTCTTTCAAAAGAAAGAATAATGAAATTATTATATTATTTGTCTTTCATTTCATACTTGATTTAATATCCTAATCGCTTGAAATATCATGCCGGACAACGTCTGTCGGGTCCGCTAGTATATATATATATATATATACCTTTATATATATATATATATATATATATATATATATATATATATATATAACGTCTGTCGGGTCCGCTAGTATATATACATATATATATATATATATATATATATATATATACACCTTTATATATATATATATACCTTTTTGTAATACCCTATATATATATATATATATATATATATATATAGGGTATTACAAAAAGGTACGGCCAAACTTTCAGGAAACGTTCCTCACACACAAAGAAAGAAAATATGTGGACATGTGCCCAGAAATGCTTACTTTCCATGTTAGAGCTCATTTTGTTACTTCTCTTCAAATCACATTTATCATGGAATGGAAACACACAGCAATAGAACGTACCAGCGTGACTTCAAACACTTTGTTACAGGAAATGTTCAAAATGTCCTCCGTTAGCGAGGATACATGCATCCACCCTCCGTCGCATGGAATCCCTGATGCGCTGATGCAGCCCTGGAGAATGGCGTATTGTATCACAGTCGTCCACAATACGAGCACGAAGAGTCTCTACATTTGGTACCGGGGTTGCGTAGACAAGAGCTTTCAAATGCCCCCCATAAATGAAAGTCAAGATGGTTGAGGTCAGAAGAGTGTGGAGGCCATGGAATTGGTCCGCCTCTACCAATCCATCTGTCACCGAATCTGTTGTTGGGAAGCGTACGAACACTTCGACTGAAATGTGCAGGAGCTCCATCGTGCATGAACTACATGTTGTGTCGTACTTGTAAAGGCACATGTTCTAGCAGCACAGGTAGAGTATCCCGTATGAAATCATGATAACGTGCTCCATTGAGCGTAGGTGGAAGAACATGGGTCCCAATCAAGACATCACCAACAATGCCTGCCCAAACGTTCACAGAAAATCTGTGTTGATGACGTGATTGCACAATTGCGTGCAGATTCTCGTCAGCCCACACGTGTTGATTGTGAAAATTTACAATTTGATCACGTTGGAATGAAGCCTCATCAGTAAAGAGAACATTTGCACTGAAATGAGGATTGACACATTGTTGGATGAACCATTCGCAGAAGTGTACCCGTGGAGGCCAAACAGCTGCTGATAGTGCCTGCACACGCTGTACATGGTACGGAAAGAACTGGTTCTCCCGTAGCACTCTCCATATAGTGACGTGGTCAACGTTACCTTGTACAGCAGAAACTTCTCTGACGCTGACATTAGGGTTATCGTCAACTGCACGAAGAATTGCCTCGTCCATTGCAGGTGTCCTCGTCGTTCTCGGTCTTCCCCAGTTGTGAGTCATAGGCTAGAATGTTCCGTGCTCCCTCAGACGCCGATCAATTGCTTCGAACGTCTTCCTGTCGGGACATCTTCGTTGTGGAAATCTGTCTCGATAGAAATGTAATGTGCCACGGCTATTGCCCCGTGCTAATCCATACATCAAATGGGCATCTGCCAACTCCGCATTTGTAAACATTGCACTGACTGCAAAAACACGTTCGTGATGAACTCTAAGCTGTTGATGCTACGTACTGATGTGCTCGATGCTAGTACTGTAGAGCAATGAGTCACATGTCAACAGAAGCACCGAAGTCAACATTACCTTCCTTGAATTGGGCCAACTGGCGGTGAATCGATGAAGTACAGTACGTACTGACGAAACTAAAATGAGCTCTAACATGGAAATTATGCGTTTCCGGACACATGTCCACATAACATCTTTTCTTTATTTGTGTGTGAGGAATGTTTCCTGAAGTTTGGCCGTACCTTTTTGTAACACCCTATAATATATATATATATATATATATATATATATATATATATATATATATATATATATATATATATAAAGAGAGAGAAGGGTATTTTGCAACTCAAGGGGATCATGTTTGACAATATGTTATGCAAATCTGTTTCTCACTGCATGCAAAGATCGTCCTCCTCTACCTTAAAAGCAAAGCATTCATTATTCGTTGCAGAAGAGGAGGAAGGATCTCAGAGGTTCTTTCAGTCATGAACTGCACCATAGGAAATGTGTAAAGTCAAGATGAGTGAATATACATTTTTGAAAATATACATTTTTCCAGACCGTTGCAGGAATACGAGAACAAGAAGTAATTGAAGATGCACAGAAAGAGCGGCTGCATTACAAAAGAATAAAAGAAGGCACAAAGAAGATGGTGATGACCTGTTAATAAAGATGCTTTATGTAGGCATACAGCTGAGCCGTGCGCAGCTCGTGTTTGTGCCGTTTATTGCTTGATATCTTGTCTTTGGGGACTGCCGTCCCATTTCTCATTCGATTTACTGGCATCACTATTTTGCTGGCTTGCCTGTCCATGAATGGCAGCAGCTGTGCTTATCGATAAGAGCACTGTCGTATCATCTTTGGAGGGACTGCTAGTATTTCTGGGTCGTCGTGTGTCAGGAGTTCAGCCAGGACGGAGCAGCAGTGAGGTCTGGACAGTCATGACTCGCCCGACCATTGCCAACACACATGACTTGAGTGGGAACGACCTTGGCTGGTCGTTCAGTCAGTTGTCTCATCAGATGACGTGTATTTGGTCGCCGACCGCTTCTGGGTTCTCTGTGTGTGTCGACTTGTGATTCCACAATCACTGCTTTTAATATTGTTCGAGTTGTTTGTGGAAGTGTTTCCACGCAACCATGTGTAGCTTGTGTGGTTTCGCCTGAGCAGTTATATTAATGCTGTCTGCATGTGTGGTGGTCAGTCGGTTGGGACAGAGCAGCGAGCAAGTCTCCACGGCGAGAGGCCAGGCCGGGATCGCTAGCCGTGTGCGCGAGCTGTCGGATTGAGAGGCGCTAGCTGCGAAGAGTGACGAAGTTTGTTGCCCATCGAACCGGGATTCTGAAGTTGAGTGAGCAGTTAACCTGTTATAAAACCCCAACTATTGTGACATCTCTTTGTTCATTTGCAGGTTGTTGCTCCATGGGCCTTTCTGGCTAGCAGCAGTGTATCATTTGTTGGAGTCGGCGAAATCTTGCAGCCGTCTTCCTACATTGTGATTAATTATTAAATTGACTGTTACTTGCCAGTGGAGTGCACCAGCGGTATTTTCTGCCCTGAGCCGTTAACGCCCCAGTTACCTGCCCTGGTCGTTAGGGTATTTTTCCGGCAGTGTGCCTTTCCTCGCCATGTTGATGCTGTCTGGCACGGCGTGTAGTTCGACAGCCTTTTAAGTTGTTTGGTTCATATTTGTTTAGAGTGGTTATTGTTCCCTACGCTGTTTTTAAACGCCAATTTCTGAAGACGTAGTGTTGTTCGTGTCCTCGTCCTCGGCCGATATTTTCCATCGTTGTGCCGTTGGTCGGACGGAAGGGAATTGGTTAAATTGTTGGTCGGTCTTTGGGCCATCCCTGGTTTGGGTTGCAATCCAATTATTTAACTTCAACTCCTGGCTGCCTGTCTCACCTCACCTTACGTTTGAGCGACCTTCTCAGGCCATCCCTTGGAACACTTCTGAGCACCATTTATTCTGTTTGATTTAGACTGTGATTTTCATTTTTGTGTCAAGTATTGTGCGAGACCTTCGGCCGTGTATTAATTCAGTTCTTTTAAATTTTACTTAAAGTCCTTCAGCCATGTTAAATTAAAAATTTTGAAGATTGATTTTATTTTTAACAATTTTTTCTTAAAATTTGTTCTATCTGAAATTGTTTGTAATCCACGCCCTAAGCCGCCAGTTGTTCGATGTGCTATGTGTGGCCCCCTTTAATAAGACCTTTCAGGCGTGTGTATTCTTTAAAGGATTTTTTTTTATAAGAAAGAACGGGTTTATTTTAAATTGTTTGTCTGACTTGTTGTTCAGGCCTTCAGCCGCTGTTTTAAATTTGTTTGTGGCCTTCTGCCGTGCAATAAGTTAATATTTCTTTAATTAGGCTTTCGGCTTTTCTGTTGTAAGTTATAAAAGAAATTTCTTGGTTGGGAAAATTGCTTATTAATGTGTTTTAATTATAATTGTCCTCCAGGCGTGTAGTGTAGAGGCCTTCAGCCGCTAATTGTTTTCAATTACATGTTTTTTTTAAAAGGAAAAAAAATTACGTTCTATTTTTAATTGCTTTTGATTTCTAATCCAAGTCTTCAGCGGTTCTTGTTTTTGGCGTGGTTTTGGGTCTTTAGTCCAGAAAGCATCTCAATGTGTAGTTCTTAGAAATGAGTCGTTCTCAGAAAATGAAGTTGTGTATTTGATTGTGCAACTCACAGTAACTGTTTACAGCCCCATCCACGAACATAACCTTATCCTGTGCGCTCTCTGAGTACCTACCAACCTGGTTTGAACAGCAAAAGGAACTAGGCGTGCGGCAAGGAGAAGAGAACGAAGACAGAACGTTTTTATTGTCTCTACCGAAGCAACTACAAAGTATTCCCAAGGAAAAGAAATGACCAATAAAACTAGAATCATGAGCGTCATAAAGGACGCCCAGTTGCAAGAAATCGCCTCTCCTCGTTACAGTCACATTCAAAGTACTTACAACAACGCACTTTCATACAACTGCCAGTTAGAGAACGTGTAAATTATCGCCCTCAGTTTCCTCGCAACCTGTTCCCAGGGTTCCTCTCCAGTTACAAGAACTGCAGTACACAGACAAAGCGCATTACATCCGTAATATGTCTCCTGCTGCAGCGAGTGTCGATAAAGGATCCCATACACCAACGCAGGAAAACTAGTTTAAGAAATAAGTCGTTTAAACAAATTGGGTAAGTCTGCTATTTTTTGTCTCAAATACAAGCAGTATAGAATTTGAGGTATTTTAAAGGTGTTTTTGAAATAAAAACTGAAAAAGCACTTTATGTATACGTTAGAGTTATAACTAAATTGTAAAAATGATTGCAAACGACAAATAATTACCTACGGATTAGATCTTAATGTCACGAAATCTTTTCCTCTGGGTAGCAGATTTTTCCATAAAACCGTACCCTTCACCTTCCGATCATCTCGGCAGATTTCCAATAGGTCGTCAAATCAACGCACTGACATTCTCATCTGAATGAAAAATTTGTCACATTAATTTCTTAAATTGTTGTACAGTCTGTAAAATAACCCGTGTACGTCACAATTAGGAATAATGGATGTACCCGTAACTACTGAAAGTACTTTATTTACATGAGTGTGTCTGTACTTAAATTGCAGAATGATTGAGAAGATGAAACATCTACGTTACTTGGTTCTGAAACAGCTGAGTAAAACTCAACGTACTGATCCTACTTTCTCTTTACTTTTTCTTGTCATGTCAACACCGACCCACAATATTCTAGCGCAACGCAATCTCACTGCTCAAAAAATAATTACAACCTGACTTCAAATAATTAATTCAAAAGAATGGCGCTGACTAAAACGGAATCTTAACAATAACTTATACATTTCATTAAGCAATTACCTCACAAAAATCTTCATCACGGGAACTACTGTAATACAGCGAGCGTCAAGACTGCCAGCTAAATAAAAGACTCTAACTATTAAAGCGACTAACTACCAATAGACATGTGATATGCAACGGAAAGTTTTTGTTGCAAACTAAATAATGTATTTTTTACCATAATAATGTTACATCCAGTCCAAACACGAATATAAATCGTCATTGACATCTAGTACAAAGGTATATAATCATGAATAAAATTCAATCTCCAAGTCGAATATGTACAGATCGTTAGCTTACGCTAACACTTCCGACCTCTACCCTCCATCAATACTAACTTCTCACATCTAACATTCATCATTGCTGGCTGTTAACCCAAACTGCCCAACAGTACTTCCATTACTGCTGGCGGCTAACTTCCAACTGCCCAACAGTACTGGCGATTAACTTCCAACAACGAGTCTGACCAGCCACAGAGTCTCTTACAAAGAAAGCGCAGTCAGAGGTCCAATGCTAAGCGCTACACAGCGCTGCCAATAAAGAAGCAGCCCACTTCTACTACTTACTTTGCTGCTTTCCCTTTTTATTTCGGCGTCGCACAAAAAAACAGGTACAAGGTCTTCTAAATCTATTTCTATAATGCACGTAGGCAAAAATTTTCTTCACTGTCTCTGCTAGCGACACGCACTGTATCTGGCTTCCTATTAAACTTAGTAAATCTCTTACTGTTTTATGACATTCCTATTTTGCTTATCTAATATCTGAAGATTTTTCTCTCAAAGGTGTTGTATTACTAATTATAATTTTATCATTATGTAATTATAATTCCGGCCGCGGAAGGCCGAACTGTACCGACCGACCACAATGTCATCATCAGCTGATAGGTGTCACTGGATGCGGATATGGAGGGGCAAGTGGTCACCACACCGCTCTCCCGGCCGTTGTCGGTTTTCGTGACCTGAATCGCTACTTCTCAATCAAGTAGATCTTTAGTTGGCCTCACAAGGGCTGCGGGCACCCCGCTTTCCAAGTGCTCTCTAGCCTAGACGGTTACCTGTCGCAGTGGTAGCCAAGCCCGACAGCGCTTAACTTTGGTGATTTGACGGGACCCGGTGGTACCACTGCGGCACAGCCATTGACGTTAAGTACGAGGGTCACTCCAAAAGAAATGCACACTATTTTTTTTTAAAATCCATCTTTTATTTTACATGTTCAAAAGTTTTACAGTGTGTAGATACATCCTTTAGGAACAATATTCTCATTTCTCCACGTAATTTCCATGCCTCTCAATTGCCATACGCCATATTGGAACCAGCGCTTGTATCCCCGTACGTTAAAATTCTGGACCAACCTGTTGGAGCCACTGTTTGGCAGCGTGCACAAGGTAGTCATTATCTTCAAACCTCGTTCCACGAAGAGAGTCTTTCAGTTTCCCAAAGAGATGATAGTCACATGGAACCAGCTCAGGACTGTAAGGCGGGTGTTTCAGTGTTCTCCATCCGACTTTTGTGATCGCTTCCATGGTTTTTTGACTGACATGTGGCCGTGCATTGTCGCGCAACAGCAAAACATCCTGCTTTTGCCGATGTGGTCGAACACGACTCAGTCGAGCTTGAAGTTTCTTCAGTGTCGTCACATATGCGTCAGAATTTATGATGGTTCCACTTGGCATCATGTCCACAAGCAAGAGTCCTTCCGAATCGAAAAACACAGTAGCCATAACTTTTCCAGCAGAAGGTGTGGTTTTGAATTTTTTTTTCTTGGGTGAATTTGCATGATGCCACTCCATTGATTGCCTCTTCGTCTCTGGTGAAAAATGATGGAGCCACGTTTCATCACCTATCACAATTCTTCCAAGAAATTCATCTCCACCATTCTCGTACTGTTCCAAAAGTTCGCTGCATACCGTTTTTCTTGTTTCTTTGTGAGCCATTGTCAACATCCTGGGAACCCACTGGCACAAACCTTTTTTAACGCCGACACTTTCAGTATTCTGCAAACACTTCGTTCCCCTATCCCTACGTAGCGTGACAATTCTTTCACTGTGATGCGTCTATCAGCAGTCACCAATTCGTTAACTCTGTGCACGTTGTCTGGAGCGTGTGCAGCACGAGGCCTGCCACTGCGAGGAAAATCCTCAATATTGCCGTGCCCGCTTTCATCACGTAATCTGCTTGCCCACCGACTAACTGTACCGCGATCGACAGCAGCATCTCCATACACCTTTTTCAACCTCTTGTGGATGCTTCCCAGTGTCTCGTTTTCACAGCACAGGAATTTTATGACAGCACATTGCTTCTGACGAGCGTCAAGTGCAGCAGCCATCTTGAAGACACGCTGTGACGGCGCCACTCACGGGAACAGGTTGAACTAAATTTGAAAACAAGCGGGAAGGATGTATCTACACACTGTAAAACTTTCACACATGCGGAATGAAAACTGTGTTTTCACAAAAATAGTGTGCTTTTCCTTTGGAGTGACCCTCGTAATTGTACTGTGAACAATTGTTTTTGTATGTGTTTAGCCTTGGTCCGATGCAATTTGCGGCCGGAAGGACCTAATTTTATCACGTTCAAACAAATACGTGAACTTGTTCGGATAACTGTAAAACGTATAATATCGCGAGACCTTACATTTGGAAGACGCACAGAGGCCTGCGCAACCAGACATTATATACTGGTTCGAAATGGAGTGGTGGGGTGACGACAGCAGGAGTACGGTGTCGTTGTGGCTGTTAGTATGTACACCGCGCAGTCTGCGAGTGCCTAACTGGGTTGCCAGGCGCCGGGCGGCGTGCAGCGCTCCCGGAACTAGTGGCTATCTCGGGAACTACCGATAGGCTGCGGTCGGCCACCTCGCGCTGCTCTCGCCGTCTGCCAGCTGCGTGATACGCAGCGCCCCAGGGGGAAACGTGACCCTCTGGCCCGTCCGCCGGCTGTATTTCTCGGCAATCAAGAGAGAAAACAAGCACTAGGCGGAAATTTGTTATCGTTTCGGGGTAACGGTACCGTTTTGTCTGTGGTCGGTTCGTCCAGCGAAGAGAGAGATAAATGAAATGGTAACTAACCCCTGATACATGGTATATGAAAAGTATTCGTAGCTGGGAATATAAACAACCATCAGCTGCATAATGGAATGAACCCGGATTTCCCGTTTATCACGAACAGTCGCCACAGCATCTGGCTGTTCTAGTATGACCTACAACCGGACCCAAACTTCCATATGTTATCAACCGTTTGTCTACAACCTGCACTAGTACTTCCGTTATGTGTATTCCGTACGAATGCATCTACATTTACATACATACCCCGCAATCCACCACACGGTGGGTGGCGGAGGGTACCTCGTACCACAACTAGCATCTTCTCTCCCTGTTCCACTCCTAAACAGAACGAGGGAAAAATGACTGCCTATATGCCTCTGTACGAGCACTAATCTCTCTTATCTTGTCTTTGTGGTCTTTCCGCGAAATATAAGTTGGAGGCAGTAAAATTGTACTGCAGTCAGCCTCAAATGCTGGTTCTCTAAAATGCCTCAGTAGCGATTCACGAAAAGAACGCCTCCTTTCCTCTAGATACTCCAACCCGAGCTCCTGAAGCATTTCCGTAACACTCGCGTGATTATCAAACCTACCAGTAACAAATCTAGCAGCCCGCCTCTGAATTGCTTCTATGTCCTCCCACAATCCGACCTGATAGGGATCCCAAACGCTCGAGCAGTACTCAAGAGCCAGTCATTCATTCGTTCTATTTTATATCATGCAGTATCCTTCTATTGTAATTACTTCATGTACACCGTTCAGGTGTTTGTTTATTTCCCTCTCTGCAGTTACGAGAGATGTTTACAAAATAGCTTGTTTTACCAATTAGCCACCAGATGGTGGTATTGTCTTGAAGTTGCCGTGACGTACAAGTCACACGATGTTTCAGTTTTGTGTTGACTGTAGCAGAGTACACATGGCAGCCCCTAGTGGCTTGCACCTCTGTTGCATTTTATTTTAATTCTGACTATCTGACACTGCCAGGTATGACCGCAGCTTTGGTATTTTTTGGTACGTTATGCTGTAACATTTAGTTTTAATTTTGTCTGAAGAAGATGTCGCTTTTGACACCGAAACCAAGGTTACTAATTAATTGTGTTCGCGACTGAGGGCTGTGTTTTTCAAAATTTTGTAGAGCCAAATACTCCAATTGTACCGTCGATGGCAGTCCCGTGCTTAGATTTTAACAAAGAATAGTTTGTGTAATGTTTAATGGTAGCGACACACCAAAATCACAATAGTAATCCGTTGTAGTTGCTACATATTTAACTACAATCAAAAGCATTATAAAATCACAATCACAATAATACAGGAGACTGCCTTACAAGGCCAGATCATTTGGACAAATAACAAATAACTTTCTTTAACCGGAACAAGACCCATAAAACTTGAAATTTGAGTATGACTACGTAAATATACTCAGGTAAAGCTTTACGTAAATAGTACAAATGTCCACAGAATTCCCATCAGAGCTCTCATTACTTCGCCTGCCGGTGTGGCTGAGCGATTCTAGGCGCTTCAGTCTGGAACCGCGCGACCGGTACGGTCGCAGGTTCGAATCCTGTCTCGGGCATGGATGTGTGTAATGTCCTTAGGTTAGTTAAATTTAAGTAGTTCTAAGTTCTAGGGGACTGATGACCTCAGATGTTAAGTCCCACAGTGCTCGGAGCCCCTCTCATTACTTCCAATCAGCTGAGGAACAGATTAAGGGTAAGAACACAGATCTTTGGCTAGCCAACTTTCCTAAACAAAACTATATACAAATGACTAAAACAATTAAGGAGGTGCTTTAATTTTGACCAAAATAATCTTCAAATTCACTTACTCTGTTGATTAATCAACAATATTCTTAGAATAATTACAACTAGAACATGACCATATGACAATACCCCTAAAATGAGGTCGCTTCAATATTGCGTGTGAACTAGCGATAGACGCGAGGTGACCAAGGATTCAAATCAATACGAGAGATCCACAAGACAGGAAATGACATAAAATGCACTCTACTTTGCACTGCAAGTGCTCTTAAGAAGCTATAATTCTCCACCGCAAAGATGGAATCACGCAACAATGACAACATAACCCAAGATGTAAAGCAGAGCACAGGGCCTTAAATATCTCTCTGCCCCCGTGGACTTTGCTCCCAGTATGCTCGCGTCGACCGCTGCCAATTATCTGTAACACAACACACGTCAACGGCAGACAATATTCTGAGACATAATCTACACAACCTTATGTAGAGAAAAGGTGATCAATTCAACTGAATAGAAACAAATTAGCCTCCGTGAGTTATTTGGCCAGTGCCAGCTCTTAAACTTTGATTAATAAGTTCGCTAAAAATCATGCACTAAAGTTAAGATGACAAGAATGGTCTCGGCGCACACTTGCACGCCAAACTACCAAATGAACTACAAGGTAGAATAGAGGACGTATCTCGGCGTGTCTTGAAACGCCATAGCCGGACTTACTCACTACTCGTTGCACTTCTAGCTACGTCTTCAACCACGCTTCATGTCCGTTGGTTGGGCGTAGCCACACTTCCTCATCTGCCGTCAAGATAATTAGCCAGGACACCGAGGTAAGTGATAAACAACTAAAACAGTTCCAAAGGATTTCTTGTACACCGGGATATTCAATTAAGCCGCACGCAACCAATCGAAGTAACTCGGCAACTCCAATTCAATCGGGCGGCGTAGCTTATAACAGACTCGAAGGAGCTTGTCCTTCCGATCACTAGCAAACCAAATCACCATGGGCGGTGGATCTGCCCTCACGACTCAACACGCCGCAGCCGCTGGCCCCGCTCCTTCGTTGTCCGACTCTTCCTCTTGCCGCCCTGCCTACGTACACAGTCCCATGTGACTCTCGCTCACCGCCGATCCCTTCACACCTCCCCAGCAGAGCGCACGCGCAACCGTTAAATCCGCGCCGCCAAAGATGAGCAGAAGACTAATAAGCATCGAAGTCGACTCAAAGATCAAAATGACGATCGATGGAAACTGGCGCCAGTAACACACCAACTCAGTTTATAACGGTGATCAATGCATTGTTCTAAGACGAAATAAGACTAAAATTTCAAATTTCAAAAAACAATGTGATTTATCAAAATTTTATGGCATGTTCCAAGTGAATACATGTTAGAAAATAACAAAAAGATTTGCAGTATTCAGAAAACTCAATGTCAAACACCTAAAAAACAAGAAAACCGTACAACTGGAATGCGGAAGCGTAGGTAGATGCAGAATGTAGACCCGTTGTCACACCTAAAAAAAAGTCTCTCTGCTGTGGTGACGCAATAAACAACGACTTTTTCTATAGTGTGGGGTACCTCAGTATATTACAGCGTCCAGTAAATACATACTACAGCAAAATAATAAAAACAAAAGGATATTAACCTAATTTCTCGGAGACTCGTTGACACTGCGATAAACAGCCTTATTCAAGCAGATGCTGCCACCTACTGGGAAAATGCAGAAATGAAAACAAGCGATGGACAGAAAGCACATGGTGTAAAGTAGATGCCACAATCGGGCACATCGAGATTATTTTACGTCCTAAGCGGAAAAAAATAAAAGTTAGTTGTAACACCTGTGCTATATAAAGACGGAGGAGGTTAAGTGAGACGTAGGTAGGAGGAATTAATATGCGGACTCACTCGTCGAAGCACGCCTGTTTTCTGAATTCTGAGCGTAAGCCATTCCATCCTTCTTAACTTTACTCCTAGTAGCAGCTCCCCATGAAGTTCGTTGAGTAACTCTGCGACGTGCTTGCACTGACTAAACAACCCCATGACGAATCTACGTGTTCTTCTCTGAATCTTGTCTGTCTCCTCCGTGGCAAGCAGTCGACGAATACGTATAAGCAGTCTCCTCTGCGGATGACTTATACATTATTACCAGTGAATCTCAGATTCGTATTTTCCTTGCCGGGAACTAGTTATTTTGTCATTCAACCTTAACCATTCTGGATGAATACTTTTAGATACTAGAATGTTGTGACTCTGCAAACGTTTGCACATGATGCTGTCATTTACCGTCTTGTAATGTTCTCAGATAATCACAACCAGTTGCAAAATGATTTAGACAAGATATCTGTTTGGCGTGAAAAGTGGGTATTGGCTCTAAATAATAAAAAGTTTGAAATCATCCAAATGAGTACTAAAATGAATTCGGTAAATTTTGGTTACACGATGAATCACACAAATCTAAGAGCTGTAAATTCAAGTAAATACATAGGTATTACAATAGGGAATGACTTAAATTAGAACGACCACTTAGATAACGTTGTGGAGAAAGCGAAGCATGGTCCACGATTTATTGGCAGAACACTTACAATACACAGCAGGTGTATTACTGGACTGTGTGGGATCCCCATCAGATGGGTTTGACGGAAGTCATCGAAAAAGCTCAGAGGTGGGCAACTAGTTTTGTATTATCGTGAAGTAGGGGAGAGAGTGTTAATGAAATGAACCAGGATTTGGGGTACACATCATTAAAATAAAGGGATCCCCACAAGAAATTTCAGTCACCGGATTTCTCCTCCAAAGGAGAAAAAATTTTGTCGGCGCCCACCTACTTCAGGAGAAATGATCATCATAATGAAATAAGAGAAATAAGAGCTCACAACGGAAAGATTTAGCTATGCGTTTCTTTCTGCGTGCTGTTCGAGTGCTGAAAGGTAGAGAAATCGCCTGAAGATGGTTAGATGAACTCTCTGCCAGTCACCCAATTGCGAATTGCAGCGCAATTACGTAGATTTAGATTCACCCGTAACTGGCTGGATAAGTTATTCCAAAGATCTTAGGTAGCCAAGCAAGTTATTTATAAATAAAACTGAAAAAATTACAACTAAAATAAAAAAAGAACTAAAATTTATACCATCGCGACCTAAATTAGCTGTTTCTGAAGATTAAAAAAAATTGCAAAACTTTGCTAACTTTTCAATTACAATTTTTAAAGCAAGTATTACCAGTGCCTGATTTTCAGTCAATGTTCAGGCGTGATTCCGTAATAACTTTATCTGGCTCAGAATGTTTGATGAGAACGGTCATCTTTCACAAACGCAACGGCAAATTCATTGAAACGCTTTTTAAGGAAACAGATTAGTAAATTTTTAGTGAGTTAAACAAAGCATTCAGATGAATGCCCTTGTGTAACAGTGGCTTTGTCCAGCCTTGCCGTGTTCTGTGTGCATGCCTGTTCACGTCGCACTATGTAGCACTGAGTGCAGATAATGTGCAAGTTTCTGTTAACGTGGAGTGGTCTAATAAACCGTTCAGTAGTATGTCTCCAGGAGTAGATAATCGGCGGAATCCACATGCCGTAGAACTCTCAATAGGTTATAGGCCCAGCTACCCAGGTATCCAGATAATTGACGGTTAAGACGGTTAAGAAGTCTAGGATGTTATTATTCAAAGCAAGATTTGTTTTACTATACAAAGATGGCAATAATTTAATTTATTGGTGTGCCGTAGCTGAAAGGATGTGACAAGTACGGATACTGAGCTTTTGCAAACGAGAATGTGCTTTTATCGAAGGTTTGGTGAAGTGTGTCTTGTGAGTTATTGAAAAATAAGATGCTATGGCAAAAGCGAAAATAACTTTTATTGTTGATCCATCTTTGTATGTGTATGCAAAAGAAGGGTAAACGACAGCGGACTTGTAACACAAACTGAAATTGTTGTTTGACGACTCTGACAAGGTTCAAATGGTTCAAATGGCTCTGAACACTATGGGACTTAACATTTATGGTCATCAGTCCTCTTGAACTTAGAACCATTTAAACCTAACTAACCTAAGGACATCACGCAACACTCTGACAAGGAATACGTTATTTTGTATACGTGCAAAAAGCCACTTAAACTTTAGTGTCTTAACAGTGAGGGTAATCACTTCCGACAAAACAGAAAATTAATTGCCTTCATTGCGCTGTTTTTTAAGTGGTTACCAGAAGTTACCTGTGAAGAAATTCGAGAAATTAAAAAAAATGGCAGAAAAGCAGAAAGAAAGAAAATCAAAACAGGGAGAACAGATAATGGCCAACAATTATGTTGTGTGAATTTTAACAGTGTACTGAAAAAGCACAGGATTATATATCATATGACTAATAGTTACACCCCAGAATAAAATAGTTTATGGATATAATGTGGAGGGGCAATAACATTGCCACTTCCTCAAGCAGACAGAGCTAGTGGGAATATGATCATTTCGTCTTGTCAACGCATCTCTATAATGTGTCGTCTTTTCACTTTTAAAACGTATATATGCATACGTGGTGTTATTCTCCCTCACGTATCTAGTCGTTACATTAATGACCTTCAGCTCCCCTATACCGCGTATTACTCTGTCTGTATGATTTTTTTTTATTTCTGCATGTGTGTGATTTAATGCCTCTCCCACGTATATCCAGTGCTTATGCCACAAATTGCGACTGCTCCCTCTGTCTAAATAACAAACAGCATATTTTCAGATGTTGTGAGCTCTCTCAACCTTTTAGTGCAGATTTCTGTCATTTTGGGAACAGATTGTGATGTGGTTCTAATAGTTCTCTTCCTCGGAACAAACTTGTAGCTTTCTCGGAAGGTGTCCAACACCTCGTCAGGTACTTTGATGTAGCGGCTATGCCTCAAATTTCTACTCTTCTTTTATATAAATATAAATATTACGTATTACCGTTTCGCATTTTCCCACTTTTTCCACATTTTTCCCATTTTCCAGTTTTTCATATTTTTACATAGTTTTCCTCATTCTCCACACTTTTCCATTTTCCGTGTTTTTCCATATTTTCTGTTTTTTCCATTTTTACTTATTTTCCACATTTTTGATGTATATGTAAATTTATGAGTGTATACACTCTTATTGCTTGCCTTACGTGGTGTGGGCTGCTATTTTTACCATCCAACTGTGATACAGTTTACTCACCCAGCCACATTATCTACACACTGCGCTTCTTCCAAAAGCCAACTCACACAATGCTAACTGTCAAAGCAAACTCTCATACATGAACAAATACGCCAAAAAACACTCATGGATTGTTGTTGAGGCTGTGTGTTGACTTTAGCCGTGTCATAGCATTTTGTCCACTGACGGTGGACATTCATTGATACTTTCTTGGATGTTAATAACACGGAATACAGTCTAACTAGGCTGTCAAAGGTTAGTGTATACTGTAAAGATACAAGATGGAACTAATGTTTCGAACACTAATCAATTGCAGCTGTCAAAGTTAGACCCAGGATGTATGTATACAGGGTGGTCCATTGATCGTTACCGGGCCCAATATCTCACGAAATAATCGTCAAATGAAATAACTACAAAGAACGAGACTTGTCTACCTTGAAGGGGGAAACCAGATGGCGCTATGATTGGCCCGCTAGATGGCGTTGCCATAGGTCAAAAGGATACCAACTGCGTTTTTTAAAATAGGAACCCTCATTTTTTATTACATATTCGTTTAGTGCGTAAAGAAATATGAATGTTTTAGTTGGACCACTTTTTTCGCTTTGTGATAGACGGCGCTATAATAGTCACAAACATATGGCTCACAATTTTAGACGAACAGTTGGTAACAGGTAGGTTTTTTAAATTAAAATACAGAACGTAGGTACGTTTGAACATTTTAATTCGGTTGTTCCAATGTGATACATGTACCTTTGTGAACTTGTCATTTCTGAGAACGCATGCTGTTACAGCGTGATTGCCTGCAAATACCACACTAATGCAATAAATGCTCAAAATGATGTCCGTCAACCTCAGTGCATTTGGCAATACGTGTAACGACATTCCTCTCAACAGCGAGTAGTTCGCCTTCCGTAATGTTAGCACATGCATTGACAATGCGCTGACGCATGTTGCCAGGCGTTTTCGGTGGATCACAATAGCAAATATCCTTCAACTTTCAACACAGAAAGAAATCCAGGGACGTCCGATACAGTTAACGTGCGGGCCATGGTATGGTGCTTCGACGACCAATCCACCTGTCATGAAATATGCTATTCAATACCGCTTCAACCGCACGCTAGCTATGTGCCGGAAATCCATCATGTTGGAAGTACATCGCCATTCTGTCATGCAGTGAAACGTCTTGTAGTAACATCGCTAGAACATTACGTAGGAAATCAGCATACATTGCACCATGTAGATTGCCATCGATAAAATGAGGGCCAATAATCCTTCCTCCCATAATGCCGCACCATACATTAACCCGCCAAGGTCGCTGATGTTTCAATTGTCGCAGCTATCGTGGATTTTCCGTTGCCCAATAGTGCATATTATGCCGGTTTTCGTTACCGCTGTTGGTGAATATCGCTTCGTCGCCAAATAGAACGCGTGCAAAGAAATCTGTCATCGTCTCGTAATTTCTCTTGTGCCCAGTGGCAGAACTGTACACGACGTTCAAAGTCGTCGCCATGCAATTCCTGGTGCATAGAAATATGGTACGGATTTAATCGATTTTGATGTAGCATTCTCAACACCGACGTTTTTGAGATTCCCGATTCTCGCGCAATTTGTCTGCTACTAATGTGCGGATTAGCCGCGACAGCAGCTAAAACATCTACTTGGGCATCATCATTTGTTGTAGGTCGTGGTTGACGTTTCCCATGTGGCTGAACGCTTCGTGTTTCCTTAAATAACGTAACTATTCGGCGAACGGTCCGGACACTTGGATGATGTCGTCCACGATACCGAGCAGCATACATAGCACACGCCCGTTGTGCAATTTGATCAGAATAGCCATACACCAACACGATATCGACCTTTTCCGCAATTGGTAAACGGTCCATTTTAACACGGCTAATGTATCACGAAGCAAATACCGTCCGCATTGGCGGAATGTTACGTGATATCACGTACTTATTCATTTGTGACTACTACAGCGTCATCTATCACAGAGCGAAAATGTGGTCCAACTAAAACATTCATATTTCTATACGTAATAAAAAATGGGGGTTCCTATTTTAAAAAACGCACATAGCTCCGTTATGCTGTTTGCTGGAACCACTTCTCAATGCTGCTCGCACATAATGCTGGTAGACCACCTCCAGACATTACCCCACATCCTACATGGGTGGATCCACCCCAACAATATCTGAGGCGTTAACTCTGGTGCATTCATCTTTGTAGACTACCCCTCACCAAGCTTGCGTCCATCTATTCTGAACAATATCCCCGTTGTAACGCTGTTGGATTCACCTTCGGACCTTGCTCCAGACTTAATGCAGGTGAATCCATCTTCAGATGTATCCTTGGACTTAACACATGTGGATCCACTTCCAAACCTTATCCCTATACTGGGTCTCCAATGGACAGTGGCCAATGAGATACTGTTTTAAAAGAGTAGGACAACACTCGACCAAGTAAATGCTGTATGAGTTGTCCAACGAGCTGCCTTCAGGCGTATCCAAATCTGAGAAAACCAACATTCAAATTTCCACATCACATATCTTTTTATGTCACCCAATGAGCTGTTTTTCACGTCTGAAATTTTAGAAAATGTCGTTCTGAACTCCCACTTGTACACATTTTCTTAGATCACCTAATGAGCCACTTTCCCATCTTGTGTGAGAGAGAATTATTTACTCTGGGGAGGAGCATCTGGTTATAGCACATCCTGCCCAGCAAGGGGAAAAGAAGAGACTTTTAACGATAAACTATTGTTGAGCTTCCAACGGAAAGCAGAGATGAATATGTATTGAGCAGCTGGGCACCCTCCTCTCTTAATGCCGGCCAGTATGACCAAGCGGCTCTAGGCGCTTCAGTCTGGAACCGCGCGACCACTACGGTCGGAGGTTCGAATCCTGCCTCGGGCATGGAAGTCCTTAGGTTAGTTAGACTTAAGTAGTTCTTAAGTCTCATAGTGCTCAGAGCCATTTGAACCATTTCCTCTCTTTCTAGGAAAGTGCTACATGCGAAAAGCAATATTCCAGCAAGCTGTTCTTTGAGCAGAGGGATCGACTTGCAAAAATAATTTATTGCGCACTGGCTGGGCGGGTGACATGGTTCATTATATTGTCCATTTTCTGCCAGAATCCAGGACCACACAGTTCACATCAGCCGTCTGCAGAGTGTTGACCATTGGCGCATGGTGGCACTGAACTGGGCCGATAAATATCTGTCAGTGTCCGGGAACTGGCCTGCTCCAAGCGGTGTAGTCCTTAGAAGCCAGTTATTATCCCAAGGAAACTCCTGGGGCTGACCATCAGCTGTCCGTGCCCCATCCTATCGTGAGGCGAATCCATGAATCTGTCAGATACATACAGGACAATTAATATAGGACATGCAATTAGCTACAGTGGAAGAGGGAAATTAAGACACATATTAGCAGGTCGCTCTTTACAATCACTAGTATCATGCATATTGTCATCAATTGGTAGAATCATGATATGCATTTCGATCAGCTGAATCAATAGGAATGATATATGAGACATGTCAGTTCACCATTTGAGTGACTCATTTCAAGAGGAAACTAGAGATGATATACAAGACATCAATATCACAGAGGAGGACGCAATAAATTGTCTAGCCTTTGGAACACTAGTAACGAAACACAAACTGACGGGAAAACAGAAAAAGAAGACTGGCAAAAAACAGTCAGAAGAACAGAAGAAAAACCTTAGTAGATTCATGACGAGATTTTGGGAGGATAAGAAGGCAGAAAACCTGAAGCCAACTACCAAGTTTAAACAAAAACCGTAAGTGGGCGAAACGAAGAAAGAAGAATTGATATGCACTACAGATTCATGGAGAAAAGTAAAGTCTGAAAGACTTAGTGGCACATAGAGTGGTGAGCCAAAGTATTATGACCGACTGCACACCACCGCTTTATACAGCAGCACGGGCGGTGCTCTGTGAAAGATCTGATGACAGACTACTGTACTGGTGCATGGACAGTTGTTTCGCAGCACACAGTTAAATGCATATTTCTGAACGTGGTACTCTGCAGCCCCTGATTCTTACGTGTTCCAGTGTTCACCCACGAAGTCATCCATTGAGTATGGGGTAATCGAAACTGGGTCGTGTCTCAATGGAAATGTGTTGTTTGGTCTGATGAGTCATGTTTCTTGTTACGGTAAGTCCGGAGTAGATGGACCACCGGTATGGAAGGACCAGTCGAATATTTGGCTGGTCTGTCACAGCTTCGCTGCAGTCGGTGTTTGTAGTTAGTTGTTCTTCTTAAGTAGACGGACCCACGCTTAGTTTTCCTCATGAGTTTCATGTGTATGTTAGAAGAAATCTTAGTTTATTTCTTTTGGTGAGCTGAAAAATATTTTATACTAGATTTATTTATTATGTGGTTAAGTTATTTTAAATGATTTCGACGTAAGGTCAAACCTATAACTTAAATCTTTACTGGGGTACAATCTTAATCTAATACTACATACCGGTAGCGTTGTTTGTATGAACAGGAAGCTGGTCCCTCTTTCTCTTGAGAATAAGGAAATGGGAATAATGCTGCAGCAAAAAACCACTTTAAGAAGACGCCTTAAATATCAGAGTTTTAATAAAGATTCCATGGGGAAAACTCATTGTGAGTAATTCAAAACGAAAAGAAAGAACATTGAACATATTAAAAAATTACAATGAAGAAGATTTACTCCAACGAGAGATTCAGTATGTCCCATGGCTTATTGTTTAGCAGAAAGCCTACAGTTAAAACATAATTTTAATCATGAAACCAAACAAGCAGGCTACGACTGGCTTTCGTCTTATCTTGTACGCAGTCCTGAACTTCCCATCCGGTAATCTAGAATGTCTATTTTTTATACAAAACAATACCAGTATACCTTCTGTGATTAAAATAAAGAGCAGTGATTGACTGTACCACAGACCGGTAGTAATGTTTGATGTAATAACTTACAAAAGTAAATTTGTCATCTGTTAGTTCATGAAAATATCTGCGTCGGTGACTATTATCAGTTCAGCGGAAGATGTTACTACCAATAGTACATTGCATAGTTAAGACGATAATACACATGTGCCACGCATTTTTATGGTATGTCCATGTAGACCTAGCAACAGTGGGCAACTTGAATGACACAACAACTATAGCAGTGCATAATATAGCTGCTATAAGTTAATAGGATATGTCAAAGTTTTACATCTACATACACTTAAAAATCTTAGGATTGAGTGGTGACACTGTGTCATCTTTGTAATTATATCTCACGGATTAAATCTCTGGTACCGAGACTTATTATCCTTTGTCGTCAACGCTCTTACTTTAGTTAAAAATGATGTACTGAAGATCTGATGTATTCTGCTCGTAAAGACCAATTGTGGACCTTGATTTAAAGAAAATCATTGTCTACTAGTTTAGCATTCCCAAGAACTGATTCGGATCCACCGATAAATGCTTCGTTGCTGATCTGTGCTGCAATACGTCACACGCCACACACACACCGCACATCGTTAGCAGCGTCTGGCACACTGCGGCACAACGACATCTCCTGGGACGAGTCGAAGGAATGTTACAGCGATTGTCGCTCATCGACATCAAACACTTAGACTTAATTTGTAGATAGGTATTGTATTCTATCACCTGAAGGAATGTGTGCTACCCCAATGGCTAAATGGATCATTGCACCTGATCTTTCTGATACACATGCTGCCTTTACTACTAGTAAGGGTACCCCTGCAACACATTTCTTGATAAATTTATATCCCTTTTTGAACATTGCTTCCCAAAGAAAATTGCTAAATGTAACACCACACACTTTTCAAAGAAACGTTGGATTACTACAGATATTAAAGTGTCTTCAGAAAGAAAAAGAAAACTGTATGAGACAGCAAGAATTAGTAAAGATCCAGAAGTAGTTTTACACTATAAAAATTATTGTAACATACTGAGAAAAGTTGTAAGGAAATCAAGAAATATGTGTGTTAGAGAAGAAACTAACAACTCTAGCAATAAAATCAAATCAATATGGAATGTTGTTAGAAGGGAGACAGGAAAAGTAATCACTGGGATAGGTAGTTTACTGTTAAAGAGAATGAGACCATCTTAACCAACAGTACACAGGTAGCCAATGTATTTAACAAACACTTCTTAAGTGTAGGAGAAAAAATTGGTGAGAATAGTTCAAAAGAAAAAGCCAGACAGTACATGGAAGAGTCAGTTTTGAAAAATTTTAGTCAGATTAAGTTTCATCTAACAACCTCTTGTGAAAAGAGGAAAATTATTAATTCTTTCAAAAATAAATGTTCTGTTGGAGTAGATGACATCTCTGATAAGAAATTAAAACAATGTGGAGCAATTACAGCTGATGTTCTGAGTCGTATATATGGTATTTTCCCAGACAGGTTCAAATACGCCATTGTCAGGCTTCTCTGCATAAAGGGGGACACCACAGATGTCAATAATTATATGCCAGTAACCTTTCTTACATCATTTTCAAAAATCTTTGAGAAAGTAATGTACTCAAGAGTGGTTAGCCATCTCAACAGTAATGGGATACTTAGTAAATCACAGTTCGGATCTCAAAAATGCTGTTTCACTGAGTCAGCAATATACAGTACCACTGTCCGCGTAATAGAGTCTTTAAATAATAAAATGTCACCAATAGGAATTTTTGTGACTTGTCCAAAACATTTGATTGTATGAACCATGACATTATGTTACAGAAATTACAATTCTATGGCATAAATGGAATAGAATATGAGTGGTTTAAGTCATACCTACAGAACAGCAAGCAAAAAGTTTCCTTATATGGGTCAAGTGATTTAAATAAGTTTGCCACTTCATCTAACTGAGGTGAAATTTCCTTAGGTGTTCCACAGGGTTCAATCATGGGTCCCCTCCTGTTCTTGATATATGTTGAAACATCCCCTTTGAACAATTATACACGACAGTCCTTAACCTGACACACAATTTTTTAGCGCAACGCAATCTGACTTTCAAATATCCCTGCAGAAGAATGGCCCTGACTAACATTAACCTATACCTTTCACAAATCACTTACCTCACAAAAATCTTCGCTGCTCAAGCTACTGCAATACAGCGAGCGCCACTACTGCCAGCTAAATAAAAGATTCAAACTATGGAAGGCACTAACTACTGATAGGGATAGTTAGCAAATGAAAGATATTAATAGAGAACAAACAATGTATTTACCTTGATATCATCATATATAAATATAGCAGTTCATGACAAATTTCAAAACTCCGCCATCTCTCTCCCCACATCCACCACTGCTGGCGGCTCACCTCCAACTGCGCAACGCTACGCGCTGTTCACAGCCAGCTGCCGCTGCCCAACACTACAATGGCGAGTATTACAACAATGCAAAGCAGCCACAGACTGCACACAGCACAGCCAGTGATTTTCATACAGAGGTGGCGTTACCAATAAAAAACCTAAAGAGCCTTCTTACATAGCCCCCGTGCTCCCCACAAAAAATTTTACAAATTGGTTTGGGCAGTGGCCAATACAGATTTGAAAAAAAATTTCATAATTACAATAACAAAGAAATCAAATGCACACACTTATTGATACATTGTTGGTCAAAAGCTAAAATTTTCTCACAGTCCATAAAGACAGTCCTGATCATTCGTCACAGTAACGTTGCAATGTTTTTCTCAAAGTCTGAGCAGTAAAAGAAAATGCACACGGAAGTAGTGGATTTCCATGCAGTCTTGAAGAAGTAGTGTTGTCATTCCAATGGAAAGACAGTGCTGACTCTTGACATGCATACAGTTAATGGGCCACAACAGAGCAAACCCACAGCAGAATCAGTCGAAATTTTGAAGAGTATTGGTAGGCAGGTCATCACAGAGCAGACCCACTGTAGTCCTGGTAGAGAGTATGGTATTGGTGGGCCACCAGAGGTGCAGACCCACTGTAGTCCTGGTAGAGATTATGGTATTGGTGGGCCACCAGAGGTGCAGACCCACTGCAGTCCTTGTAGAAATAATGGCGTTGGTGGGTCATCATAGATGCAGACCCACTGTAGTCCTTGTAGAGATGGCCAGCAGCCATCTGTTGCGATTGTGCAGGTGCACATTCACCATTGAAGAGTCTTGCGGAGAATATAGCAAGTCCATAAACTTGTGCACTCACAAAGTTTTTGGAATTGTCCTTAGAACCAGCAATGCTGTTATCCAGTCCCTTGCTGAATTAGTAACACACGTGCAAACACTAACAGTCCCTACTTCTCACATATTGTCCATATACTATGACCAACAGAAACGTGTGCAGTGAAATGTAACTTACAAGTTAATAATAAGATGAACTGGTGTCAATTACAATTTTATAACATGAAAATACAATTACAAAGGTACAAAATACATCATTGAAGTACATAACAATACAGATAACATTTGTAGTACAGGCTTTACAAAAGAATAGAAATAAACATATACATCAGTGTTACAGGAATTATGACATGAGTACAAAAATAAAAGATCAGAATCACTTTCGAAACATCAACTTCACACATGAGTATTAAAACAAAACAGAATAAATAATGTGTAAGCATATTTATAAGGTAAATAACATATTATTAATGCCAATTATATTTGAGGATAACAGTATTCCTCATCATAGTGAATGTAGCTTAATATTAAAAGAAGAAAAAATTCTATGAAACTACACAGAGACAGGAAGAAAACAAATACACAAGGGTACACAAACACATAGTGGGATAACACCAATAGGAAAGGACAGGGTTCGTTTTCAGTGTAACATGTGGTACTGCAGTCCAACCCAAAACTTCATATATCTTTCCTCTTATTTCATCCTTTGTTTCCACCAAAAAAATTCTATCTAAGCATGCTTTCTGTATTTATATGTTCACACATTTCTTACCTCAACATTTATTTCCAAGAAAATCCTACCTAAACCTGTTTTCTGTACTTTTTTTCGTATAACTTCTGAATGCATTTCTTCCAATTCATCGCAACTCATTCTCTTAGAGGCTACCCCCTCTTAAGCTAACTTAAATCTACTGAGCTCAGATGCTAAACTAAGGGACGAGGCAATGCAGCAGCACAAAATAAGTAACACAAACAGCAATGACCAAAAAAATGGAAAATTGCAAAGCAAGCTACAGTAAATCTAAATTACCAAGAAATGCAACATTACAACTAATAGGAGCCAATGTGCAGCAACAAGAAAAATAAATGAGTAGTAAAACTGGCTTAGCAGAGTAACACAAAGTCAAATTCAGTAACACTATGCCTGGCAAACAGCAGTAACTTATACCTAAACATGACATAGCTCAAGCAGAAAAAATGTTACAGTAAAAACAACAATGCAGATAAGGGAAATGTATATTCACATCTTAATGTCTATGTAATTAAAGTGGTGCACCACAACAACTTATTGTAAAAGAAATATTACCATGTACTTGAAAAGAAAATTATGTGTCCAGTTACTGTTACTAGTCCCTTCTTATTGTTCTTTCCTTTCCAAGTGCTCCTTTTTTTAAAGAATGTGGATTACAAAATTATCATTTAATAGATCTGTTGACAGAAAGTGTTCACATTAGCAAATGCATCTAAGTTTATTTTATAAAACTAATGCTGTAACACAGCTGAAAAACAGGTATCAAATGAAATAAGCAATTACGCAAACCACAGCATAAAAATATCATTCAATAGTCATGTGACATTTCATAAGTTAGTAGAAATTCTCTCAACTCTCGTAGAAAGACGCTTGTCGTAATCAGGTGTGCAGATGTAAAAATATTTCTCGTCATTTCATTAGACATTTCAGTAAATATCATAAATTACGAGCTCCACAGTATGCTTTCAACAAGGAAATGTCAATAGCGAGGATAATGGCCTCCCCATTTTTTTTTCTACCTGTGCTTCCAGAAAGGCACACCCTAATGGCTTGTTCTCCAGGTGTCTGACACAGCGGTGTGCCGACGACGCACGTGCAGGTGGTCACTTAACTTTCTTACGGAAATATTTACGACAGCAGTTTCCGCTACAGTGACAGTTACATATAAAAATTTCACAGGTCGAAAATTTGTGTTACAAATGTGTAGAAACAAAATCCTGTAAATCTAACAGGGTCCAAAAAATTTTCGCCAGCATTGTGATACATTCACGCATATACACACATTTCATAACTCTCAAAGTACGATTCTTGGTTTCCAACAACATTTTTCACAAACCAGAGTCACCACTACTCATTATTCCTTACCTTATTCGTCGACACTTCTTCGGTATTTCATCATAAGAAATACGTAGCATAATCAAACTCCTCATATACGGTATCATCATCTTATTGATCATAAACATACCTCAACAGCATAATACACATCGTCGTCGTAATAATATCATAACATCTCAGTCAACTCTCAAAATCGTCGTAGCTTCCTCCAATAATTTCAAAACCTAAAAAAATTCTCTGCCATGTCAAAAGTGTCATCTGCCTCAAATGCACTTTAAAAATCATGATCTCATACCAAATACATCATTCAAAGCTCTCATAATATCACAATGGGTCCGAAAAAATATGAACAGTTCACAAAATACAGACAAAATACAATTTCGTAAGTGTGAAGTTATCCAACTCTGTAATTGCGTAAACATCTGTCACTGACGTAGTAAAAAGAATGTTTGTTTCTCTGTCAAATTTTGAATTTACGTGTAGTAATGAACAGCTTATAGTCAAAATCATCATGTCGGCGAGTCGCATATCGGTCATTGTTAGGTCGTGTCGGCCGTTCCATCTCAAAATTCGGTGCACATTGCCAATTTCTTTCATAACTTCCGAAATGCCCTGTGTTATTATTTTGTGGCTGTTCCGTATTTCTGTGTCCCTCTTCCCGTATTGGGGCGCGAGTGTCCTCTGAAATATGTAATTCTTGTATTATCTGCGTCAGCTGATCTTGTACTTCCCGGATTTCTCTTTTGTACTGTGTATTGATTTGATTTTGATTCTGTTTGAATTTTCTAATTTGTTCATACTCTTCTGTGTCAGTGAAGGCTACAGGTCTTGTGTCATTCAGATCATCATCTACCTTTGTAGATAAGTTAGTGACCCGATCTGAAAGTTCGGCTACTTTATCCGATAGTGAACACATTTCCTCAGTGTGTTTTTCTGAACCAAGTTTCAGAGTGTCCATTTGTGTTTAAATCGAATCTACTGTGTCCTTCAAGTTTTCCTGAGTTTTTGCAAGTTGCGTAACCGAATCGGTAGATGCAACTGAGTCAATTTTAGCCCACAAGGTCTCATGATTTTCATGAACAATGGTTTGCAGTTCTTTTATGGCTGCTTCGTGATTCAGTAATGCATTTTCATGCCGCGAAAAAAATAGGTTGAAAATGCTCACAAATTTGTGTTTTTACGTCATTACAGACTTTTTGACATTTCGATTCGATGTTATGTAACTCAGTAGTTAAATCTTCACGTGTTTGTTCAAGTGTGGTGTCTAACTTTTGAAGATTTTGTTCCATTGTGTCTAACTGTTGCTGTGTTTGTCTCTGGTGTTGTTCCATTGTGTCTAACTTTTTAAGATTTTGTTCCACTGTGTCTAACTTTTTAAAATTTTGTCCCATTTGTCTCTGATTTTGTTCCATTTGTTGCATTAATTGCAATAATAATGTATTAGTGTCTGGAGTCTGTTTCTCTACGCTTTTCGGCAGTGCATTTGCACCGGCAACATTCACATTTTGACAAGCAGAAAATGTGTCTTGACTTATTTGAGAAAACGGTGATGACCCAAAACCTGAATCTACAGTATTTGCGAATTTGTGTCCTGTCATTTCGGATTCCTGAGGCGAGCTGTTGCCGACCGATCGATCGATAATGCTTCCCTGTTCACTACCTGTTTCACTGTCTACACCATTGTTTGCAGCCCGCTCCATTTCCCTATGCACAATTACCAAATTACTACTTTGAACATCAGTTAATTCATTACTCGGTGGCGCTAACACACTGCTTTCATTTTCACTGTCATTTCTCAGTTTACTTTGGAGCCTAGTATTACGTTTTTCACACGCCATTATTGTCACAGTATTTCACACGACAACACAGAAAAACACAATTTGAAGATCAAAAATAAGAGAACAGATTAACATAGCACTGAAAATAGTATCTAGTTAATTGCAGCTGCGAAATACTTGGCGCAAATCTACATGCATGCCACAACTGTTTTACTGTACAACAATGAAAGACTGCAACTACAAAGGAGATTTTCTCTACAATTGCGCGCTAGCAATAAACAAAGGCTACACTAATTACACAAACTACAAGAAAAAATCAGAAGATTCCAGTGAGGTATCCTCGGCTAAGGGTCGACATATGAAACCTCCCTTTTGAATAATTATACATGACTGTGCTTAAACTGACACACAATATTTTGTTAGCGCAACGCAATCTGACTTTAAAAATTCCCTACAAAAGAATGGCCCTGACTAACATTAAACTATACCTTTCACAAATCACTTACCTCACAAAAATCTTCGCTGCTCAAGCTACTGCAATACAGCGAGCGCCACTACTGCCAGCTAAATGAAAGATTCAAACTATGGAAGGCACTAACTACTGATAGGGATAGTTAGCAAATGAAAGATATTAATAGAGAACAAACAATGTATTTACCTTGATATCATCATATATAAATATAGCAGTTCATGACAAATTTCAGAACTCCGCCATCTCTCTCCCCACATCTACCACTGCTGGCGGCTCACCTCCAACTGCGCAACGCTACGCGCTGTTCACAGGACTGACTGAAAAGGAGAGGGTGTTAATGTGAAAAATGTTCACTAACTTAGGAAAGGGTCACTTCTGCAGGTCGGAAGGTGGAATATCAAAACTTTGAACGTGGTAGCGAAGCTAGAAAATCTGTAAAGAGATAGGCAATGGCTCAATCTACTGTGGGTCAGTCAACTGAAATAGAAACATGATAGGTACTTCCAGTGAAATGCATATCAGGTAAAAAAAAAAAAAATGCAAATGTCGTGTGACTAGGGCCTCCTGTCGGGTAGACCGTTCGCGGGTGCAAGTCTTTCGATTTGACGCCACTTCGGTGACTTGCATATCGATGGGGATGAAATGATGATGATTAGGGCAACACAACACTCAGTTCCTGAGCGGGAATCGAACCCGGGCCCTTAGGATTCACATTATGCCGCGCTGACCACTCAGCTACCTGGGGCAGACAATATCAGGTAACATTAACATCAGGAAAAATTGCATTACTAGAGTAGGATTTGCTATGAAACGGAAAGGAAGGCAAAGAGAGGTTAGCGTGAACTTTCCAGTGATGGAGTAGTTAACATCAGAGTCAGCAGCAAACAACAAGCGATCAGGTATACATTCCGACTTGGAGAATGTGTATGAGGACACTACAGGAAGGTGACAAAAGTCGTGCTCCTAATACCGTGCTAGACCTCATTTTGTTCTGCATACTGCAGCAACTCGACGTGATACGCACTCGACAAGTCTTTCGAAGTCCCTTGCAGACATAATGAGCCATCCTGCCTGTACAGACGTCCACAACTGCGACAGTGTTGACGGTGCAAGATTTTTTGCAGGAACTAACCTATCGATTAGGTCCCGTAAACGTTAAATTGGATTCATGACGGGCGATCTCGGTGGCCATGTCTTTCGCAATAACCGTCTAGAATGATTTCAATGGATCACGATCACTTTACATGCTATTGCCATGGCGTATTGTCCTCCATGAAAATTCAATCGTTCATGGGAACATGAAGTTCACGAATGGTTGAAAATGGTACCCAAGTAGCCGGACATAAATTTTTCCATGATTGGTTCAATTTGGATCAGAGGACCTAGCCAATTCTATGTAAACTCTGCCCACACCATTATGGCGCCGCCACGCACAGTGCCTTGTTGACAACTTGGGTCCATGGCTTTAGGGGACCAGCTGAAATCGGGACTCATCTGACAAGACCTTGGTTTTCAAGTCCTCTAGGGTCAAACCGATATGGTCACTAGTTAAGGTGAGGCGCCGCAGGCGATGTTGTGCTGCTAGCAAAGACATGCGCTTCTGTTGTCTGCTGCCACAGCTCATTAACGTAAAATTTCGCCGCACTGTCCTGGTGGGTAAGTTTCTGCGGCTATTTTACGCAGTGTTACTTGTCTGTTAGCACTGACAGCTATACACATACACCGCTGTTCCCGATTGTTAATGGAGGCCGTACGTCACTGCGTTGTCCGCGGTCGGAGAAAATGCCTTTAAAGCGGTGTTTTTTGCACGTCCTTCAGATGCCACAATGTTTTCCAAAATGGACTGTCCCATGCTATAGAACAACTACCATACCATGTTGATGGCGTGTTAATCCCCATAGTGCTGCCGTAATGACGTCGGAAACCTTTTCACATGAATCACATACGTACAAATGATATCTCCGCAATGCACTGCCACTTCGTACCTTGTGTACGCGATACTACCGCCATCTGTGTATACCATGATCTTTGCTACTTCAGTGTAGATAAGTCAGTATGTATATGGAGACAATACCTTAATGATCATAGGGGTGGGAAAGTGGTAGTACGAGGAACAGTTACAAACAATAGCCAAGTCGGTAACTGTGTCTGGTAGTAGCAATGAGAGAGGAGAATTATCGACTGCGTTCTGCAATAAATTTCACATGTTTGTTACTAATACTCTATTCAAGAATCACAAGCAGAAGAGGCGTAGGGAAAAATACGAGGAAACTCGGGAACATTCCAGCTTAATACACCAGGTGGGCAAATATACCAAAATCAGATGTAAGATTTTAAGGCGTACCCGGGAGCAGATCACGTTTTGGCTACGGTTAAGACCAGTCCGAAGCTTAAAAAATATTTTCTAAGGAATCTGTGTGGGAACCATATCGAAGTATTGACGAATGATAAGATGCATTTGAGCTTCTCTAAAGCTGTGGATATTGTGATAATGAACGTAACAGTAGGCAGCTCATTTGAAGAGTAATGGACCTCTCCTAAAAGGGCAATATTTGGAGAAGAACTGACAAGTAATGGGTGCAAGAAAGGTAATGGCAAAGAAGCATTGGGTAACAAAGGAAACATTTGACTTGACTGACGAAAAGTCAGGGAAGTAGCAGCATAAGTGGCTCAGGAAATAAATAAATAGGAAGTGCAGGGAAGCTAAGGCTAAACGGCTGAAGGAAAAGAAATTGAAAAAGAAATGGACGTCAGAAGGACTCATTCAGTGCATAGAAAACTGAAAATACGAACCTCTGAAACTGAAGACAAGTATGGAAACACTAATAATGCTAAGGGATCTCCAATGTCTAAAGTTTCGGAGCGAGAGAGAGAGAGAGAGAGAGAGAGAGAGAGAGGTTCAATGGCTCTGAGCACTACAACATCTGAGGTCACAGTCCTCTAGAACTTCGAACTACTTAAACCTAAATAACCTAAGGACATCACACACATCCGTGTCGCAGGCAGGTTTCGAACCTGCGAGCGTAGTGGTCGCGTGGTTCCAGACTGAAGCGCCTAGAACCTCTCGGCCGCAACGGCCGGCAGAGAGAGAGGGAGAGAGAGAGAGAGAGAGAGAGAGAGACAACAAATAGGTGGGAGAAATCCACCGAAGGCTTCTACGGGGAGAAGGTCTTGAGAGAAGTAGAATATCGATAATGAATCCATGAGGGATTCCTTGTTGGAATTATGTATGACAAAACACTGGATAACTTGCGATCAAGTAAGGCAGATGGATGGATAATACAATGCCTGAACATTTGTTTATGTTTCACTAACTACTGAAGTTTATAGCTCTATTGGTCCAACATTGAAGTTAGGAGCTCAAACATTTATATGCGTATTAGTACAGTTCAGTGTTTCTGGCTCGACATATATTGAAACGGTACTCCAATTTGCACCTGTACCTAATGTTTACTGCTAGAGTAGTTGCTCTTCTAAAGAGCATCCCATACTAGCAAATCAGTTCCTTGTTCACCTCTGCTTACTTGCACTTTAGGTACTTGGGCTATGCAGGGCTCTGTTTAAAAAGAATAACTCGTTGTAGTCGTAGGGTTGAGCCGCATATGGCTCTTTTTATGTCCCGCAGCTAATTCTCTGCAAACAAAATCCTACAGACAAATAAGCTATGTATTGACTAGAATTACGAGTTAATAAAATATATGTGTACACAAAACAAAAGTTAAATGAGTACTTGGATAACAAGGGTGATACTACCTAACAAGGCCGTTAATTAATGAGATGACAAAATCAACAGGCCCTAGTAGAAGGGCTGGGTAACAAGTTGAACATTTTTTGGTTATTTAAAATAATATCCTTGCCAAACGAACTAGCACAATACAATTCACCAACCCAGGGATATTCAAAAAGAAGGAACAGATTTCAAACATTTATTGCTTTCCAGGTACAAAAATTAGAAAAAAATTCCAACGTTCCGGAAAGAGAAAAGTTCAAATTTTTACGCATTCCATGTGAGCACCATGTGTTACGCGACGTTCTAGGCGCTCAGTTCGGAACCGCGCGACTTCTACGGTCGCAGGTTCGAATCCTGCCTCCGGCATGGATGTGTGTGATGTCAGGTTAGTTAGGTTTAAGTAGTTCTAAGTTCTAGGGGACTGATGACCACAGATGTTAAGTCCCATAGTGCTCAGAGCCATTTGAACCATTTTTTTGTTACGCGACAAATATTAAAAGAAACAGCTGGTCTCTCGTTATCGAATTCACAGCTTTAGTAATTCAACGTCCCAGATTTTCTTGAGTGTCAGGAATATAAGGGAATAAAAAGTAAGTGTTTTACGTAACCACACAGATAAACGTCACAAATTGTGAGGTCTGGAGACGTAGGCGTCCACCGGCGAGTTAGTTCACCTGCTGCTTCTCCTCTTCCAACCAACGTCGTAGTATGGCATCATTCAGGTATTGGCGGACGTGCTTAGAGAATTCTGTGGAATAATGTTTAACCAAGATAGGGCATATCAAAGAAACGAGAAGTGGTCCATTAATATTAAGTTAAAATACAGACAGAAAATACACTATAAAATGCTGTAAATTTATGTTGAGAGCGTTGCGATAATAGTAGTGATATCCTCAAACTAAATAGTCATCAAAGATACGTGAAAACAGAGACTGTTTCGTGGTCACGAAACATGAAATATTCAGCATCTCAAAATAATTGAGAGTTCAACATGATCATTAGATATTTACCTTTGCGACATGGCGAGTAGAAACCAGCAATGCCCTTTTTGTCAGGGCTTGTCTGCTTTTATATCCTCCTAGAGAGCATACATTCCTTAACTTCACTTACTTCGTCCTGATCTTCAGTTTCTCGCTGTTTTCACCTGTGCTACTTCTCATTACTTTTGTCTGTCTTCCATTTTCCTTCAGCCCATATTCTTTACTCATCAGAATACTCGTTCTATTCAGCAGATCCTGTAATTCTTCTTCACTTTCACTGGGAACGACAATATCATCAGCGAATCTTACCATTGGTATCGTTTCATCTTGATTTTTAATTCCACTCTTGAACCTGCCTTTTATTTTAGTCATTACGTTTTCGATTTATAGATTGAGCAGTAGATGCCTCACAACCTTTTAAATCCGAACACTTCGTTGTTGGTTGTCCACACTTAGTGTTCCCTCTTGGCTCTTGTGTATATTGTACATTACCTGCTATTCCCTACAACTTACCGCTATTTATCTGAGAATGTCGGACAATCTGACATTGGTGAACGCTTTTTCCATGTCGACAAACGTGTCTTCATTCTTCTTTAGTTTTACTTCCATTATCAACTGCAACGTCAGAATTGCCTCTCTGGAGTCTTTATCTTTCTTAAAGACAAACTGACCATCGCCTAACACATCTTCAATTTTCTTTTACATTCTTCTGCAAATTATTCTTGTCAGTAACTTGGATGCATGATCTGTACAGCTGATTGCGCGATAATTCTCACATTTGTCGGCTCTTGTAGTCTTCGTGGCCGTGTCGATGATGGTTTTCCGAGAGTCCGACAATATAACGCCAGTCTCACATGTTCTACACACCAACGTGATTAATCGTTTTGTTTCTGATTTTACCAATGCCTTTAGAAATTCTGATGGAATGGTACTTATTCGTACTTCCAAAGTTCTTTTAAATTCTGTTGCTAATACTGGATCCCCTATGTCTTCTATCTAGTTTCCTGATTCTTTCTCCATCACGTCATCAGAGAAGTCTTGTCCTCATAGAGACCTTCAATGTAATCTTTTCACCTATCCGCTCTCTCCTCTGCATTTAACTGTGGAATTCCCATCGCATTCTTAATTTTCTTACACTTACTTCTTATTTCACCGAAGGTTGTTTAGACTTTTCTGTATGTTGAGTCAGTTCTTCCGAAAATCATTTCTTCTTCGATTTCTTTACATTTTTCATGCGGCTGTTTCGCCTTAGCTTCCCTGCACGTAATATTTATTTCATTTCCAAGTGACTTGTGTTTTTGTATTCCTTCTTTCATCGATCAATTGAAGCACTTCTTCTCTTACCCACGGTTTCTTCACAATTACCTTCCTTATACCTATGTTTTCCTTCCCGACTCCTGTAATATCCCATTTTTGGAATGTCCATTCCCCTTCATCTGAACAGGGTACTAATCTACTTCTTATCGCAGTATCTACAGCCACAGAGAGCTTGAGAGCTTCAAGCGTATCCCTTCATTCATTAGTACTTCCATATCTCACTTGTTTACGCTTTGATTCTACCTGATTACTCTCTTAAGCTTCAGCCTACTCTGCATCACTACTAAGTTGTGATCTGAGTTTATATCTGCTGCCGATTACGTCTTACAAACCAGTATCTGATATCGGAATGTCTGTCTGACCATACCGTAATCTAACTGAAATCTTCCCTTATCTCCCGGCCTTTTCCAAGTACACTTGCTCCTCTTGTGATTGTCAAACACAGTACTCGCTGTTACTAGCTGAAATTTAATGCAGAATCCAAGTATTCTCTCCGCTCTCATTCCTAGGACCAAACCCATATTCTCCGATAACCCTTTCTTCTACTCCTTCCCCCTCAATCGCATTTCTATACCGCTTCACTGTTAGATTTTCTTCTCCCTTTACGTACTGAATAACCTTTCAGTATCCAAATATACTTTTTGTATGACTTCGTCTTCTGCTTGCGACGTTGGCATGTATACCTGAACTATTGCTGTGGTGTTGGATTGTTGTCTATTCTGATCAGAATAACCCTATAATTAAACTATTCACAGTAACTCACTATCTGCCGTACCTTCCTATTCATAATGAATCCAACTCCAGTTATACCATTTTCTGCTGCTATTAATATTACCCTATACTCATCTGACAAGGTATCCTTGTCTTCTTTCCATTTCACTTCACCAATCCTCACTATATCTAGATTGAGCATTAGCATTCCTATTCGCAGATTTTCTGCCTTCCCTGACATTCCAGGCCCAGACTCTCACAATACTATAGCTTCTATGGTTATTCTATCGTTTTCTTATGGTCACCTCCCCTTTGGCAGAACCCTCCTTGTGATCTGAATGGGGGACTAAACTGGAATGTTTTGCCAATGGAGAGAGCATCAAGGCCCTTTTTCAGTTACAGGCCACTTGTCCTGTGGACACACATTATGTGTCTTAATGCATGGGTTTTCATTGCCTTCTGCGTACTCATGTCGTTGATCTTTGCTGATTAGTCGACCTTATGAGTGCAGTTTCCCACTCCAAGAGCAAGAGAGTGCTCTGAACATCTGTCCACTTTTCTGCCCTTCTTGCAAGGCCCTAGGATGTCTGATGGTGACTTCTTATGCCAGAAGTGCTCGGTCGCAAATGCTGACGATTTTTTAATCAAAAGTTGAGAGCGGGGTGCTTCTTTTCCGAGATCTTAAGGGAAGAGGTCGTGGATTGGCGGAAGCGGTGTTGGCAGGAGTCGCGACCCGAGGCCTGACAATAATGCCCCCTCCATCCCGTTCCTGGGGATGTGGTCCAAGGGATGACATCGTGTTTTTCTTTCAATTTTAATATTTTTTATTTTTTTGTTAATTAATTTTTTGCCTTCTATATGTGCAGAACACAACCTACAGAATCTGAAGATCCCATTCAACACATCCAAACGTAAACCGGCTCCCAACGCCGTCTACATTTAAAGAACTAACATTAGAAAAACGTGACATTGCAACGTCTCAGTTGATGTGTATCCAAGTCGGCTTATCGCTAGCTGGAAAACGATGTATAGCCACCTGAATACTTCAGGCATGAACTTCAGTCCCTGAACCTTGACCTGTCTGCTCATTTCACTTCTCGACGCACCCGGAACACAACAGCTAGTCGGAGGGTCTGTGAATGGTAAATCCAAGAATATTTGGAAAAACATGATCTATATTTCACGTGTGATCACAATCATGTGTTTCTCTGGCAGTATATACCAGATACAGATAATGCGTCTCCATCCGCCTTAATCCTGTTTACGGCGTTTGTCCTGGCGATGGGATAGTATACTTTGTCTGGAAACAGTAAGTCGTCAGCTTTGAGCGCTGTGTGCGTCGTACGCAATAAAAGGGCCAGTACATCCTTCGTGAGAGGCATACAGTAGGTTGCCTTCCCACAAACCAAACGATGCTCGTCGCAGTAGACGACCGCGGCGTGAACAGTGTGCTGTCGTTGACGGTTTGGGAATTTGCCGTTCACCACTGCATATCACAACGCACGTACCTCTGCAGGGAGAGAGGGAAGATGTACCGCTCTCCGTATTCTCTGGCACAGTATCGACGGATACTTTCGTTCAACCACAAGTCTTTCGTTCAGGGCAACTTGGTCTGCTGCAAACTGTCCTGAACGTAACTGTAATCGACGAATAAGTTCCAAAGGTGTGCGAGCGGTGTCATGATGTGGCCGGTGGAGTGAATGGGTGGCCACTTCGTTGATCACAGCGCCCTTTAAGGTGAAGTGCTCGGTTCAAATGGTTCAAATGGCTCTGAGCACTATGCGACTTAACTTCTGCAGTCATCAGTCGCCTAGAACTTAGAACTAATTAAACCTAACTAACCTAAGGACATCACACACATCAATGCCCGAGGCAGGATTCGAACCTGCGAGCGTAGCGGTCACGCGGGTCCAGACTGAAGCGCCGAGAACCGCACGGCCACAACGGCTGGCAGTGCTCGGTTCACCAAAAGCATTGCATCGTACTAATAAATATCGCATGCGCCCTTTTTCTCACGTTTACGAGTCCGATGCCTCCTCCACTTGGTGACAGCGTCAACGTATTTCAAAGATGACAGAACTCACTAAATGTCCTAAGGCCCACTGTAGTCTTGACACGATCGTGGTGGGCAACAGAAGTACGCCAAGTGTCTTATTTTTGATGCCGAATAGACGTTGATAAAAGGTGTGCGTTCGAACATACCTGCTGCGTGCAGTGCATGTTGTCGTACTTTGGTCGCAGTAACCGTCGATAATTATCTGCAGCTGTACGTCGTATGTTTTCATGAAAGACCTCCCAAACACTTGACAATGGGGATTTGGGTAACAGGCACTGCTGTCCCAGTCGGCAGCAACCTGACCTACTTCCATACATCGCTTCTTTGGTAAGTTAGTGACACCACGCACCACAGTTCCATACTGCTGGAGCCATCCCATCGTCGTCTGGATTTCTTTTCTTGATTTGACCAAAAGAATGAAGTCGTCGGAGTATGCGCGGCATTGTAAAGATGTGTTCATGGCACCGCCGGAGTGCAGGGTCAAGAGCGACTACAACTACGATGGCCGAAAAGGGGCAACCTTGCCGCATTGGGAGCTGGATCATGATGGTTTCTGAGATAGCACTATTCACCAAGACTCTCGACTGCCCGCCCTGAATGAACTACACCATCGTGTCCACAAACGTAAAGGGTATTCCTATCCGTTCCAAGACCGCGCTTAGAAGCACATGGTCCATTCGATTGAAGGTGTGATTGAAATCCACTGCCACCAGGACTCCTCGTAATCTACATGCTGACATCAGTCCTGTGACATCCCTGTACGCCACTGGCACCATGTGTATATTGCTCTTATCACCTAGTCATATTTGATCTGAGTGTACTTTGCCCTTTACCGCCATTTCATGGCAGGCACGAAGGACAAATGTGAAGATTTTGTAGTCTCCATTCTATAGTGTCAAGCATGTGGTCTGCGACCACCACTTTGTTTTGGAAGGGATATCGTGATACCCTCTATGAACTCGGTAGGAGCACCAACGTCGATTACCAACGTGCGGTAGATCTCAAGAGGGACTCCATTCAGTCCAGAAGATTTGTTTAATGAACTACACTTTAAGGCAGTGTCCAGATATTCTGTGGTGGTATAAGCCCTAAGGCCGTCAACTACAGTAGGATGCTCAACCACTGGCATTTCTTGACGCACGTCTGTCCAGTTGATAATCCACTTACAAACTGCGGTAGTGGTGAGCGAAAGCAAGCACAGCGTCATTGTGTAAAGTGGCCAGGGAACCATCGGCCATTTCCAGCCCTGTATAAGAGTACGTCGCCGCTGCCTCATTTCTCTCAATATATAGTGTAATGGCAGCTGTTTGTTTCCTAATACATCGAGCGTCCTCACAGTACTTTAACTTTTCCGTCTTCACTATTGTAAAACGCAGCAGTTGTGCTTCCATACGTCGAACAGCCTGCTGATGGTCAGGAGACGATGGTTGCGTCGCCAACTCACGTAGAGCTGTGGAACAAAATCCGGGTCACCCGTTGACAGTGTGACTTACCTTGGCCATATCGTGTGAACGTCCTACGTAAAGCCGGTTTGATACAGCAGAGCCGCTATTTAAGCGTTCTGTGGTAGCCCCACAAATCCTACTTTCTGAATGAGTGCCTTGTCATCGTCGCGAACTGTTGCAAAACTATGCACAGTACACAATGCTCTAAAATTTGTTCGTATCCTTCCGCAGTTATTTGTTTCTTGGGCCCAGTAGTGGCTATAGCGCGGTTCATCACTCCAAATCGCTCTTTGCCAGTCACACACTGTCCAGTGGCATCGCTCTTCACGCCATCTCAAAAGTCGTTCAGCACAAACCACATCTGAGGCTTATAAGTGGCTGCTTGATCATTGTACCCCATTCTTTTTAACTCACAACGCACAGTCATCGTGCAAGCTTCAATGTTGGTAGGTCTTTGGAACTCAAGAATGATACCTTCCGCTGATAAAATTTCGCAGCGCTGACTGTTGAAAATGGTTCAAATGGCTCGAAGCACTATGGGACTCAACATCTGAGGTCATCAGTCCCCTAGAACTTAGAACTACTTAAACCTAACTAACCTAAGGACATCACACACATCCACGACCGAGGCAGGATTCGAACCTGCGACCATAGCAGAAGGGCGGTTCGGCACTGAAACGCCTAGAACCGCTCGGCCACATGGGCGGCATCCTGACGGTCCGACTTCGCCATACTTGAGGTCGGTCTGGTCATGGTTTAGCTGCTGTTGTCGTTTAGCGCTTCCTCATCAAAGTGGATCACCGAGATATATGGTAAAAAGTGCGAAGCAGTAAGTAACTCGACAATCTGCTTCCGCTATGTACTTTGAAAATAGAACACTCCGGGCGCAAGATGACACTGACTCCGGTGAAAAACTTGACACTTGTTTCCACGCATTATTCTTCGTATTAGAAATAAGCTCAGATTCTCATCTCACTTGCCTCGCAGGACTGTACTGGTTGATAAACATATACAACGTACAGAAGCGAATAAAACAACGTTCTGTATGAAAAAACGTGTCCAGACTCTGTGACATCACGTGTCACGACACGTGTGGCAGATTGGGCTAACAAGCTGTCAGCTGGCCGTCAAAGTCGTGTACCAGGCAGCTGCCGCTACGAAAGCAATGGGGGGAGCTAGTGAGACATGTCCGATAGAACAGACACCATATCTTTATACTTCTGGCAATACCGGCCATGACCTTCTTCTTCTGTGCGGATGCACACATATTCCCCGAACTCTTACGGGACTTGGTAAGAATGTCTTCCACGAGTAATGAGTGTTTTGGGGTGGGACACTACGAATGTAACTTCCTGGCAGATTAAAACTGTGTGCCCGACTGAGTCTCGAACTCGGGACATTTGCCTTTCGCGGGTAAGTGCTCCACCATCTGAGCGACTCACGCCCGGTACTCACAGCTTTACTTCTGCCAGTATCTCGTCTCCTACCTTCCAAACTTTACAGAAGCTCTCCTGCGAACCTTGCAGAACTAGCACTCCTGAAAGAAAGGATACTGTGGAGACATGGCTTAGCCACAGCCTGGGGGATGTTTCCAGAAGGAGATTTTCACTCTGCAGTGGAGTGTGCGCTGATATGAAACTACGAATTTAGTCTGCAGTGGAGTGTGCGCTGATATGAAACTAC
>NW_026048506.1:0-31138 GCF_023864345.2 Schistocerca serialis cubense
TGAGAAAATGGTGGAATGAATAACTCACAGTAGATGCTTAGTCATAACATGAGCAAATATAGTGATGGAAAAGGAAATATCTGTGCATACCTCTTCAGTAGGGTAATCCATGGCATGAAAGTATCACACCACATAAAAGTAAAATACATTCAGTGTTTTGCTGTGGACTCACACTTCCTTTTCACAGATGATGATGCCTGTAATTAGAAAACTGTCTGCACTGGTGACAAATATGGAACATGAGGTGCTGGGAAGTGGGCACACTGCTTACAGACCTGTTTGGTGGCAATTAATTCTTATTAATACACAGTATTGTTGGAAGTGTATGTCCATGGTTGTTATAGCTCTATAGCTGTTGTTGCATCTCTTAAGATTTCTTTTAGTATTACAAAATGAAAGTAATAAAGTTTTCTGAATGTTAATGTAGTTCCTGTACAGCTAAATAACCATGATCACAAAATCTTCAAGGTTGCATTTAGTGGTTACTCACACTGGTCACACCATAGATGAAAGCCCTCCTAGCAAGTGGTCCCGGGCCGTCCACTGTCTTGCCATCATCCTCTGGACCCCATGAGGCACTGTACACATCCACATGGTCAGGGTTCAAACCCAAAGCCCGAGCCTCCACTGCGTCATTCACCGTTCCATCCAACATACGTACACCTGCAAGCATATAGTTTTATCATTATAATATTACACCTCCTGATAAGCATGTAGATGCAAAAGCATTTTGCACAAATCTCCTGTGTCACTTGGGAACTATGAAGAGATGAACTGCAATTAATGAAAGACACTTAACTTTTACACTAGTGGAAAAGTCCATGATAAATTATCATAATGATTTACATAAGGTAAAGCAAAAGTTGAAATATGTTTCTTGGTGCAAATGGGAGTCTGAGCTTGTTGATGCAGTATCATCAATGTCAGTTTCCAGGTAAATGCCTCAATTTACCCCAACTTCTAAGGACGACTTAAGGTGTTCATAATAAAGTTTTCTTGTTCTGTGGTGAAATACCAACTGTTTTTTAAAAAGAAGGAAGGAAATAAATCTGTTTAGTGTCATCCATTTTACAAAATTCTGTGTAGGAGTTGAGAACATTCACCACCGTCCAACTGTGAGAACTTTCAGGTTAGTATTTGTGTTATGGCTTTAACTTATAAATGAAAATATTTTTCTTTTTACTAAGGGGGAATGGTACTGGTCACACCATGACAGTAAGGAAAGAACCATGGCACCTCCCTATTTATGGAAACAGAAAATCTGTTATTTTCAATACTCCAGTTACAACTTCAGAATATTTTCATGGTGAAGTTTGACTTTCTAATTTTTATAATTAATGACTCAAAGTACTAAAACATACTTTAGCATATAAGGGATCAAGATTTGGTAACACACAGCATTTACATGTTTTCATGTTTCTAGTTCAACCACTATGATATTCTAGACAACACAAACAATTTGAATTATTGTAAAATCATTTTCAAAGTTAAAGATTTAGGTTTAATTATTTTGAATAACTACATTCCACAGTTTTTATTTTAGTCATAACTTCTCATGGTCAAAAATTTTGCATATTAAAAATTTCATTTTTCAGTCACGTTTCCACCAGGAGTGTTGCCAGAACTGCACCTAGAGCTCTAAATATCTTTATTTTTTGAATGTGTTTAAGAGAGACAAAAGACAAGGAAACTACCATAATCAAAGCATATAACTGGTAAAAAAAATTACAGGAGTTGTCAACCCTCTGGAAGACTGAACTAGTCACAGAAAAAAAGAAGAAGAAGAAGGAACTGTTATTTCCACTGTCCAGTTCAAACACACACAAAGATGTCTTTCAAGTTGAGACTTCTTACAAAATTAATTCCAGATAACCATGTCATAATGCTGTTGTCTACTAAGAACAGTCTCTTTTCATTTGCTTTAACTTTTTAATTGTAAGCACTAGGGGAGCCACAAGGCAAATTATATCATGAAAATCTCAACACCTCTGACATGTCTACAATGACATGTATACTCATCTTTTGATACAGTGAATCTGTCTAACACTGCACAATCTCAAGTCTCAGGTACTGACACTTCATCAATCTAAACATGTTAACATATAGCCTTCAACAACAGCCTGTACATACTTCTATTTAACTCTTTAAGTAAGAGCCGTGCAAAATGTTGTCTTCTAGTAAGCTTTGATGCCACCATTAGCCATGAAGCTTTTGTGTGCTAATCTCTAGTAACAACCATAAGTGTATGTTCAGTTGTTCACTCCTACCACATTCAGGAAGAGCCATCTGCCAAGAAACATTATGGCCTATCAATAATGATTGAAAATTCAAAACTGGTTTAATCAACAAATCAAAATTGTGTTACCCTTGAGTGACACAAACTTTACAGTCAAATTAGAGCAACTGAAGAGAGGTCATACTGTGACTGAAAAGAGAAATTTCAGGTAGTTCATGACTTTTCTCCAAATGTTTTTTCACTGTCCACACTACAAAGTGCACACCAAAAATAAAAACCCACTCAGAAACTTTATGAAATTCTCAAGCTACAAGAATATTTCAACAGAATGAAGATTCATGCAAGCAGGCAAAATAGTGAAAAATATTTGCTGTATTTATGGAAGCATTTATTAACTGCATGAAATTCACGAAATTAAAAAGGCAAACTGGAAATAATATAACTAAACTTTAAATCCAATATTTTACTTCCATGTTCACTATATTTTCAGCTACGAGAGTTGTCCAGTCATTAGTGGCTTTTATGTGGTAATCAGTTTTATGACTGGTTTTATGTGATCTGTATCAACCTATTCATCAAAGCGGCACTTGCAACCAATGTCCTCCATTATTTGTTGGATATTTTCCGATCTCTGCTTTCTCATACTGTTTTTACCCTCTACAGCTCCCACTAGTAGCGTGAAAGTTTTCCCCCCAATGTCTTAACCCATGTCCTGTCATTCTGTATCCCCTCCTCGTCAGTGTTTGCCCCATGTTCCTCTCCTCCTCAATGTTGCGGAGAACCACCTCATTTCTTACCGGATCAGTCTGCCTGATTTTCAGTGTCCTACTATAGCACCCCATCTGCATCTTCCCCATCTGCATCTTCCCCATCTACATATATACTCTACTAGGTATTCCATTCTTTATTCTTGTACATATTGTACAAGGGCGTGCTGAGAAGTAACGCCTCCAAATTTTTTTATGTGCAAACTCTAAAAGCATTTGAAATAAAACAAACGCTGTTAATATTCTATAACCTTTTTCTTCTTGTCTACATATTTATTTCTTAACATAGTCATCCGGGCAACTAACACATTTCTGTCAACCAGAGACCAGTTTGTTCATATTGTCACTGCAGAATGTTTGACTTTGTTGACGATGAGACAGCTTCACCTCTGCTTGCAATGCTTCATCAAGCGAAGTTGTAGAAGGTGGTCTTTAAGTTCTGAAAACAGACGAAAATCAGATGGCACTCAGTCGCAATTGTATGGAGGATGATAGGTGACAGTGAACCCAAGCCTTCGGATTATTGCAGGGGTCACAGCGCTCGTGTGGGGTCTGGCATTGCCAGACTGAAGGAGAGGATGCTCCATGCAAGCACGAACTATTCGAATTTCAAGCACACTGTTCCTCAAGCACCAAAATACGAGGGTTGACTGTAAAGTAATGCCTCCACCTCCGTAACTCTTCAACAGTTGGCAGCACTGGTAAGTGGCAGGTACTGGCTTGTTCCGTAGCCTCTTCTCTACAGCTCCAGTTGGTGGGAAGCCTTAGCACTGAACGGTTTAAATGGTTGTGTTTCTACAGTGTAAAGTATGGAACCCTGCGCAGATGGTCAGTCAATCCGATTAAAGCAGCGTGCAGTCACTGTATTCTTGACAGCAGATAGTGTCAGCCCAAAGTAGACACATCATCACAGAATGAAAGCAGTTTATGGTGATTGTGCTGATGCGAGTACTGTGCGTCGTTGGGCAAGTATGTTTACAGATGTTGAGGTGGGAAGATCTGACCTGCGTGGTAAAGAGTTGGGCGTCCTGTGATAGAAACCACCGAGTTTCAGAAGCAACATGGTGACAGATTGATTCAGTACGATCGTCGTATCACTCAGAGAGAAATTGTAAACACAATCGGCATTTCACAAGAAAGTGTGTGTCACATTATTGCTGTGCTTGGCTGCAGGAAGATTTGAGCACTATTGGTATCCAGGATGCTGACTCCTGAAATGAAACTGCACAGACTTGAAATTTGCCAGTAACTCCTCTAGCATTACCATATGAGAATGAAGGTGACGCCTTTCTCCATTCAACTGTGACAGGAGACGAAACGTAGGTATACCATTACGACCCGGAGACGAAACGTTAGTCAATGGAATATCAGCACAAAGACTCGCCCCCAGAAAAAGAAATTCAAGACGAAGCCCACAGTGTTCTCGACGCAGATGGTGTAATCCATGTTGATTTCCTTGAGCATGGAGCAACAAACTCAGAGCCTTGCATCACAACACTGCAAACTCTGAAACGACGGTTAAAAAGGGTCCGAAAGGAAAAGGGAACTGTTTTCCTGCAGCATGACTATGCCAAACCACACACTTCACATGCAACCACGGCAGAGCTTCAGAGACTGAATCTCACCACCGTACGGCATCCTCCATACAGTCCAGAATTAGCACCGTCTGAGCTGCATCTGTTCCCGATAATGAAAGACGATCTGCACGAACATCATTATGGTCCTGATTAAGACGTTAAGAGAACTGTGAGATTGTGGTTGCAGACACAGGTTGTCGGCTTCTTCCGTGACAGCTTCAGAAAACTTGTTCATCGTTGGCAGAAATGTATCCAATTGGCTGGTGATTATGTGGAAAAGTGAATAATGGTAATTAAAGATCAGATTCTAAGGATTATTTCTGCTTTTGATTTATTAAAACATTCCCATCCCAACCCAATTAACGAAGGTGTAGGCATTACTTTTCATTCAACCCTCGTAGTTACGTTACACGCTGCTATGTTACACGCCAGAATTCGTAGCATTCTAGCGGCAGAGGGCAGACGATGTATGGTCATACAGAATGAAGTTGTGGAATATTAAAAAACGTTTGCTTTATTTAACAGGCTGTAAGAGTTTTCATCTGAAATATTCGGCGGCATTACTTCTCAGCACGTCCTCTTACATTACTCTTGTTTCCCTACAGCTTAAACCCATTTTTCCAAGAATTTCGAGCATGTTGCACAATTTTAGTGTGGCACACGTGTTATAGGTCGACAAATCGTATGAACCGTAACTTGATTTTTCTTAAATCTTGCTTCCATTACTAAGCACAACTTCAGGTGTGCCCCTCTATTCGCCTTTACCTTTCCTAAAGCCATACTGATCTTCATGCAACAGCTACTACATCTTCTTTTCCATTCTTTTGCACATTATTCTTGTCAGCAAGTTGGATCAATGGTTACTTATGCCTTTATATACAGGTTCTTCTCGTCCACTTTTCCATACCCCTTTCTCCCCCCGCGATATGCTTCCCTCTATCATCATCTATGACAACTACGACCACTGAGATGCTATTGACACACCTACTGATAATGCCCTTTTTACTTCTGCGAGAAAGGAATTCCTCCTTTGAATTTATTTAAGCTGAAGTGTTTCATGACAAAAGTTGGAATGTAGTAGCAGACAATAAGTATCATAAAATTAAGTACAACGCGACGCAAAATGTAAGTTGGAGACCAGTGAACTTAGAAACACACATAGCAGCATCTGGAGTTACATGGCAACGTTACGGCCGATGTGCTCGTGTCCAGCCGTCTTCGGAGCAAGACGCTTCCAAACTCTGTTAAAAGTGACGGCGGGGCTGTAAGAATTTCGTAATGAGATTTGCGTCCTGTCCCCTTGCAGCTGAGACTCCCTTATTGAAACTGCGCGCATCTCTTCGGCAGCGCAGGCCGTGTGCCCAGTTATTGGTTCCCTGTCGAGCGTACCTTATGCAGGAGCAGCCATATTTTGTTTGCAAATTCTTGGAAAAGAAATTTTCCAATATCGGCCGGCGGCGACGGTTGCCCCTGGGACTTCTCGTGGTCCACGCGTGAAAGCCCACATCCGCACCAGGTAGTCTCAGCGCTGAGGTCTCGACGGATTCTCTTGGACGACACCGCTAGTCTTCATCTTATTGTTCCCACCTAGTTTCTGTACAGCGAAGTCCAACAATGAAACAATCTACTGATCCGCTATTACTTAACAAGGAGACATTAAGGACTGATGGAAACTCCCTCTTCGATATTCTTGATATTTAAAGGATTTGAGGGGGGGGGGGGGGGGGAGGAGAGAAGAGGGAGGGGAGAGGGAGAGACAGATCAGCAAATTGCAGTTTTATTTTTTTTATTGTGATCCAGACTATTAGAATTTCTTGCACAGGTAAGTATGTTGAAAATTGTAAGATTTCCTTCCTCTGTTAAGTAAAGAACATTTTTAGCTAATTAACGAAGTCCACCGTAGCCGAATGCTTAGTGTGGAAGTCTAAAATTTGTAAAGTTGTTGGGTCGATTCTTGTTGATATCAACTTTATTTAATTGAATTCCATTTTTATTAACAAATGCAAATGTTATTCAACAAAAACTAAATCATTTTTTAGTAAAATAACATCTCTATTTTCATAACTGATCAGATGGAAAGAAATTAAAATTTGAAAGGAATGCGAAGTACCTTAGTATGAAATTTTCTTTTTTTCCCCTGACCTTTAGCCAGCATCTTCACGGGGCGGCGTGTTACTTATTGGATCTGGCAATTTTAGTGGTAGTGTGTTGTGGATGCCCCCCCCCCCCCCCCCCCACCTCCCGGAACATAATTTGTGAAAACGATGGAAGAACCGTGGGCTCTGCTGACGATTGACAGCCCTATTAAACTATGAAACGTATTTGCAAACGGCGATTACGATTGTACACCGGCTCTACGATTTACTACTAACATATGAAAATTTGTGCCGGACCGGGACTCTCATTTCTCCTTTACGTGAGCATTCACCTTAAACAGATTTAGCTATCCGTGCGCGACTCACGGCCAGAGCCAAACTTCCATATGCTACTGTCTACGTCCTATAGTGCTCGCATACAAATCGTTTGATTGCCGTACAGGGAGAGACATTGTTTTTGCTCGTCAGATTGCCATGTTTTGGCATGAAACACAGTAGGGCAGTGTCTGTATTTTAGAGTGTCGGTATAATTCCATGCAATGTTCCTTCGGACCTTGGGACAGGCAAGCACGGGTAGCAGGACTGTTCGGTGGACTTGTTTCTCCGAAAAAATAAATAAAAAAATTAAAAAACGCTCGAGTACAAATCAGTTTTTTAGATTCTGTTTTGTCTATTTTAAATTCCTAACGAAATTATAAAATGGAAAGTTACAACAAAGGCAGTTTCTGCCTTCAAGGTGGGATGGATTACGAGGGGAGGGATAAATTACATATTCCGTAAACAGTATTAAATAGGTTGCTTTTGTATGAAAATCATAAATCAAATTAATCTGCCGATCTGCTTAACGCAAAGAAGACTAAAACCGTACACAGCAAGTAAGTACGTAAGTAAATACACAAATAAATATGAAATTAGCTGCTTCCAGCTACTGAGACAGTAACACTGTTGGTGACAACATATGCGCCATATTGTTGGTTTTCTTTTTTTTACGTTAATTACGGTCCTGATCACCGTATGTATGTTTCTCTTGTAGGAGCATACTTCGCAATATTTTCCCCCCTGCCTTCTTATTCCCCGTTATAAATCTATAACTCTGCAACAGGATATTCTGACCACGCGCTGTAAGATGCCAACGGGGGAAATATCGTCGAAACTAAGTGGCCCGCTGCCGTGGCCGGCAAAATGAAGATAACCGGGGAACTAATTATTTCCGTCGCCATAAATCAACGCCGGCAGTAATTGGTACGTCGCGTAATCTCGCGGAAACAAAGAACGGCGGCGGGGAGGGAAGGCCAGGACAGAGCACGAAACACTTGCAGCAGCCAAGCTTCCGCTGCACGGTCAGGACGCCAAACAACCCACCACGTGTGTGTGTGTGTGTGTGTGTGTGTGTGTGTGTGCGCGCGCGCGCCCAAGCGCGGGAGAGAGAGAGAGAGAGAGAGAGAGAGAGAGACGAAATGGGAGGCGGGGAGAGAGAAGACCGTCGGTCCGTCGGCTAATAATTAATTACAGAGCCGAAGACCACCCCAGAACAACAGAGTATTTGTCAACAGCAACACACGCAATCAGATTTCAGCAACCCGTAGTGACATCCAGAGCTAATCTACCTTACCTTTCTGTTACAGAAAATAATCCGGTGTGCCGCATGTTTTCACCAGAGTGTATTTTTATGACTAGCACCTCGTGCAAGCGAAGGAATAAACAAACTTTTCATCCTCGTCGCTAGATGATCATCAGCATGTTACTAACATGATCACGTATTTGGTACTAGGGCGACTACGAAAAGAAGATCATGCCACTCCATATAGCCCCTTACTGAAGGTAGTGCAATGCTGATGGTATCTATGTACAGGATGTAGAAAAATTCGCGCTCTCTGACTTCGCAACGCAATTCTTCATATACTAGCAATACAAAAATGTCTCTCATAAAATTTCGTCCAGTGTTTATTTCGGGTAGTGAATGGACGTTAAAGACTGGCAATCTGGCAACACAGTAATCCCGTGTACAGTAACTATCTGTGTCAAGACATAGCAGTAGTGCTGTTCTGTTGGTGGAATGGATTTTGCGTTAACATGCAGGAAGTCGAGGGTTCGATTCTGGGTCGAGGGTTATTGTTTTCATTTGCTACAAGTACTCTGAATGGTACGGTAGCAGGTGTCTTAATCGCCATACAGCGACTGCAGTGGATATTCTACAAAACATTTGCAGTTACATACTACAAACACAGAAATGGTAGTACAATCGTTTTCATAAGTCATCTTTTAAAAAACCTTTTGCACGTCACGGACGCGAACTGTTTCGCGCCACTGCATCTACTAGATTCCAAACCCGCTTTTCTGTGTCTCCCACCCCAATGGCCCCATCGATTAGTAGCAACTATTATTCTTGCCAAGTTCAGGACCATTACATTCCGTTACGACCTGGTATCACCAGTAGGGCTAGCAACGTGGTTTGCAAATGATTTCGATCGGTCCCTTGGGCGAGGTTACACAGAAAACATGTTTGGAATCTAGAAGATGCTGTGGCGCGGTACAATTCGCGTCCACAACGTGCAAACGGCTTCTTTAAAAGCTGATTAGTAGAAACTATTGTACTTCCATTTCTGTGTTCTTAGTACGTAACTGCAAATGTTTTGCAGAAGACCCACAGTATTCTCAGTTGTTGTTGTTGTGGTCTTCAGTCCTGAGACTGGTTTGATGCAGCTCTCCATGCTGCTCTGTCCTGTGCAAGCTTCTTCATCTCCCAGTACCTACTGCAACTTACATCCTTCTGAATCTGCTTAGTGTATTGATCTCTTAGTCTCCCTCTATGATTTTTACCCTCCACGCTGCCCTCCAATGCTAAATTTGTGATCCCTTGATGCCTCAAAACATGTCCTAACAACCGATCCCTTCTTCTAGTCAAGTTGTGCCACAAACTTCTCTTCTCCCCAATCCTATTCAATACCTCCTCATTAGTTACGTGATCGACCCACCTTATCTTCAGCATTCTTCTGTAGCACCACATTTCGAAAGCTTATATTCTCTTCTTGTCCAAACTGGTTATCGTCCATGTTTCACTTCCATACATGGCTACACTCCATACAAATACCTTCAGAAACGACTTCCTGACACTTAAATCTATACTCGATGTTAACAAATTTCTCTTCTTCAGAAACGATTTCCTTGCCATTGCCAGTCTACATTTTATATCCTCTCTACTTCGACCATCATCAGTTATTTTACTCCCCAAATAGCAAAACTCCTTTACTACTTTAAGTGTCTCATTTCCTAATCTAATCCCCTCAGCATCACCCGATTTAATTTGACTACATTCCATTATCCTCGTTTTCCTTTTGTTGATGTTCATCTTATATCCTCCTTTCAAGACACTGTCCATTCCGTTCAACTGCTCTTCCAAGTCCTTTGCTGTCTCTGACAGAATTACAATGTCATCGGCGAACCTCAAAGTTTTTACTACTTCTCCATGAATTTTAATACCTACTCCGACTTTTTCTTTTGTTTCTTTTACTGCTTGCTCAATATACAGATTGAATAACATCGAGGAGAGGCTACAACCCTGTCTCACTCCTTTCCCAACCACTGCTTCCCTTTCATGCCCCTCGACTCTTATAACTGCCATCTGGTTTCTGTACGAATTGTAAATAGCCTTTCGCTCCCTGTATTTTACCCCTGCCACCTTCAGAATTTGAAAGAAAGTATTCCAGTTAACGTTGTCAAAAGCTTTCTCCAAGTCTACAAATGCTAGAAACGTAGGTTTGCCTTTTCTTAATCTTTCTTCTAAGATAAGTCGTAAGGTTAGTATTGCCTCGCGTGTTCCAACATTTCTACGGAATCCAAACTGATCTTCTCAGTATGACGATTAAAACACGCCAGATACCGTACCACGCAGATTACCTTAGCAAACAAAACCAAATCGGCCCAGAATCGAGCCCTAGAGCTCCTGCTTGATAACCAAAACGCTATCCATTGCAGCAAGTGCACAGCACTGTTTTATGCGCTGACAGAGGTAGTTACCGTACATGAAATCACTGTGTTACCAGACAACCACTCCTTGACGACCACCGAGCGAGGTGGCGCAGTGGTTAGCACACTGGACTCGCATTCGGGAGGACGACGGTTCAATTCCGTCTCCGGCCATCCTGATTTAGGTTTTCCGTGATTTCCCTAAATCGCTTCAGGCAAATGCCGGGATGGTTCCTTTGAAAGGGCACGGCCGATTTCCTTCCCCTTCCTTCCCTCACCCGAGCTTGCGCTCCGTCTCTAATGACCTCGTTGTCGACGGGACGTTAAACACTAATCTCCTCCTCCTCCTCCTCCTCCTCCTCCTCCTCCTCCTCCTTGACGACCATTCAATGCCAGAAATATGCGCAGGGCGAAATTCTGTGACAGACATTTTTGTATTGCCAGTACGTGAGGAATTGCGCTGCTAAGTCGGAGTACATGAATTTTTCCTTCACCCAGTACATATAAAAGGCAGCGTTCTGTCTGACTGACTCATCATCACCCAGCCCAAACCGCTACGGACAGGAACTTGAAATTTTGAGGTGTTGCACCGGAGAAGGAATTTTTCTGAATTCCACCCCTACGGATTTAGAATAGGGGGATGAAAATTTTTGTAAAAATAAATCGTTATTAAAGAACTAATTATTTTTAAAATGACGTCTATGAGAATTGGAATTTGACTTCTGGGTTACAAACAAAAAAAATTAAATTTTTCAGTCTTTTTGGAAATTCGATCCCTTAAGGGGTAAAATATGGGGTGAAATGTTTTATGGAAATATTTCATTATGAAAGCAATTTTAAAGCTAACTCCGTGAAAATTTGAATTGACTTCTCTGTTGGAAATTGAAAAACACGCATCTCAAAGTTTTTGGAAAATCAAGCACTAAAGGAGTGAAATTTTTTACGAAAATATTTCACTGTGAAAACATTTTTAAAGCTAAATCCTTAAAAAATTGGTGTTTGGCTTCTCAGTTAGAAATAAAAAAATTACGTGTTTCACTGTTTTTTAGAAATTCATCCTCAAAGAGGGTGAAACAGGTGGAGAAAATTTTCAATGCTAAATCTTCGAAAATTGCTTAAGATATATAGAAATATGTTCTAGGGAATGATAAAGTGTCAATGGTAATTAATCCACAGGAACGCAAAAGGCGTGATTAACAAAAACCTTTTGCTCCAGCTACAAGAATCGCTTTTTTGTCAGAAGTACATTCGGAAACGACCGTGCTTCTATGGCCTTAATTACCGTTGAAAGTCTAGGTGTTGCAACTTGCGAACAAACTAGCCGCCTTCAACGTTTCCAAAATCGCACATCGAATTTCGCCTTAAGTATATCCTCCTTGAAGAGCTACACTGACTGGAAATGATCCAGCCGACCTTTCGGACGTTTCAGACCACGTTACAGCCTTCAAAACTGAAAAATCGACAGTCACAGAGTCCGAAAATCTGCACATTGGAACAGATTGCGCTTCGATTACGCACCATATGCTATTCGGATCTGTTGGCAACCACTCCAACAGAGTAATATTCACTGAGGTGACAGAAGTCATGGAATACCTCGTAATATCGTGTCGGAGCTCCTTTCGCCCGGCGGAGCGCAGCGGCTAGACGTGGCACGGACCCACTAAGTCGTCGGAAGTCCTCTTCAGAAATGTTGCACCATGCTGCCTGTATAGCCGTCCAGAACTGCGGAAGTGTCGGTGATGCAGGATTTGTACACAACATGACTTCTCAATTTTTCCCATAAATGTTCGATTGGATTCATGTCGGGCTATCTGGGTGGCCAAATCATCCGCTCGAATTGTCCAGAATGTTCCTCAAACCAATCGCGAACATATGTGGCCCGGTGACATGGCGCACTGTCATTCATAAAAATTTCATCGTTATTTGGGAACAGTAAGCCCATGAATAACTGCAAATGGTCTCCACGTAGGTGAACATAACCAGGACGCAGTCCATTCCATGTAAACACAGCCCATTCCATTACGGAGCCACCATGAGCTTGCACAGTGCCTTGACAATCTCGCTGCACGGCTTCTTGGTGTCTGGCACAGTGCCCTCACAATCTGGGTCCATGGCTTCGTGGGGTCTGCGCCATTCTCGAACCCTGCCGTCAGCTGTTACCAAATGAAATCGGGCCTCATCCGACCAGGTCACATTTTTCAAGTCGTGTAGGGTCCAACCGACTTTATCACGAGTCCAGGACAGGCGCTGCGGCCACCGTAGGGTGCGTGGCGGAGGGTATCCTGTATCACTACTTGTCATCTCCTTTCCTGTTCCAGGCGCAAACAGAGTGAAGGAAAAACGAATGTCTCTATGTTTCCGCATGAGCCCTAATTTCTCGTATCTTATCTTATCTTCGCGGTGCGTGCGATACCACCACCACCAACACCACCACCTCCACCTGTGTGTGTGTGTGTGTGTGTGTGTGTGTGTGTGTGTGTGTGTGTGTGTGTGTGTGGCTATCCCAATGTCAATGAATGAGCAAAAGGAATTCGCATTCAGAGGTGAGGCCAACCCAACACCATCATCAGTAAGGGAGACACACAGTCTAGGGTTTGAACCTTGACACAGCACCGGAAGAACGAAGTTGCTCGTCGGGTATGCTGAAGTTCGTAGCGCTTACTGTCGAACTGCTAGTGTCTACTGAATACCGGTCGGATACTACTTACGAGGGTTACGCACTACAGTGATTACTTGGCAGTGAATCTCGCTCCGAGTGGATTACGTTTAGGAGGTGCTTGTATTTTTCTACTTACTACTGATTGTTATTCTGTTTTTCCTTATTTGAAAAATTCATCGTAACTGCCCATTGCACGAGGGAAGTAGCCGATATAGCAGCACACAGAAGCCACTGAAATATATTAGCATGAGACAACTTTAACAGAAAGAAGACGCTATGAAACTTAGTGCACATGGACAGTAGCTCTAAGGCTGTGTTACCTTTATCAGATGACAGTTTGATAGTTTTACTTCTGACAAGGATTATCTCTGCCGATCACTTGGAAACTTCCAAAACTCGCCAGTATAAAAGGAGGCGTGGATTACTGTGTTGTCACTTGTCAGTAGACAAGCAGCAAAGGGTCCCTGTAAACTTGTTTGTCAAACAGGCTGTTTCCTGTCCACAGGTTTGTCAAAAAAGGGCACCCGTCATCACCAACGAAGTCTGTCAAACTTGACTTCACTTTTGAAACAGTTGTCACGAACTATTTTGAAACTAGTGAGAATGATTACCAATGCAGACAAAGTGTTTCTTGCATTGACTTTAACAATGCGTATGAAGACGAACAAGTAAACAATACCCTTGTCCATGGAATGGTATAAAGTAAGAAATATACAAATGAAAATGTAATGAAAGTTCGTTAAAAGAACACGATGTGGGAACAATCATCATCTGTGGAAGAACCGGAGAACTTTATATTTTTGTTTTATTATACTCCCGCTTCTATCTTGTGCGATTCTGATTTTGTCCTTAACGTCTTACCACACTATACATAGTGGGAAAGACGCAGTTGCTCTGATGTTCTGATGATTTCCAGGGCTCTTTCGTTTTTATCGGTACACTCATCTGATCGTAGTGGGAACTCACGATACAGGGAGGAAAGCTCCTTCTCCCTAAACATGCGGGGCGAAACAACACAACGTCGGACATCTTGTCAATCAGCCATCAATCACAATTTCTCTCGAATACGTCGGACAGTCCACGTTTGAGAAACATGTCTAACAACGATCCGCACAGCCAAGCAATTCGACAAATTACGTAAGTCTGATGAACTGTTTGATCATTTACAGTCTCCTTAAACAGCAGCATGGGTCGGCCAACAAACTTCGAACGTAAACTAGTCACTGGATCTCACATTGGTAACAAATCCATCAGTGTCAGAAACGCGAAGCACAAACTACAGGTATAAACTAAGACCTCGCAGAACTTAATCTACTGACTTACAGGGACCGTTGAGCATTGTGGAGGGTGGTCGTAAAAAATGCATGCTATCACCGGAAGGAATTACTCTTAAGTTTCAAAGCAGTATCAGCTGCCCAACTAACAGGGAGAATATGCGTAGAGAGTTGAAAAGACTGGGACAGAGTGGTTGAGCAACTACCTGTAAGCCACTCATTTCTGTACTGAACGTTAGGCGACACTTGAGGTGGTGGAAAGAGTGATGTCACTGAGCATTGGATCACTAGAAACGAGTAATTAACTGTGCTATACCCCGCGGCAATCCAATGAAAGGAGATGGTGCTGTTATGGCGTGGAAGCGTTTTTCGTGGTTATGGCATTATCCGCTTATTGCACTTAAGTTAACACTAAACGGAGAAGGATGTGAACACAGTGCATACAGTAGAGGACGAGTTCGCAGAAGGTGACTGTGAGTCAGCACAAAAACGAATCCTGGTACCACCTGCGAAGGAATGGTTTCTGGACAATAAGAGTACGGAAATGGACTGGCTAGGCCATGGTCCCAACCTGGAATGAGTTAGAACGTCGATTTAGCTCCAGCCATCGAGAGTCCATCATCAATGTCTTTTCTCGTTTCGGCTCTTGAGGAATAATGTGGAGTCATTCATCCACAGACACTCTTACACTTCACTGGAGGTGTCCCCAGCAGACTTCAAGCCGTCACAGAGGCAGAGAGTGGACACATTCCATATTAATGTCGACTAATGTGTGTCCATATACTTTTCATCAGATAGCGTAGTTTCATGGACCACAAACACAGAACCTGGAAGATTTGCCAGCAGCTAAGACAAGTGGTTGTAAAAGCTTGGATTGTATCATCTTTCGTAATCCACGAATGCACACATTTTAAAATACGAACTGTCCAGGTGATTCTGTACGAGCACAAAATAATTTAATGAAAGACCATTTTTTTCCGTCTGTATATGTAAATGCTTGACGAGATCTTACAATCGGTCGCAAAGTGGGCAATGTAATGAACTGCACAAGATGAACAGCAAGGCTGACTGGTTGCACTGGTAAGAGAAACTGCAGAAGCAGCGCGAATAATCCGCCGACCCGTCAGATTGCGTGTGGTCACTGGCGACTCCTTGGTGGACGCTAGCTACCTGCACTCGTGGAATGTGGGCTCCCAGGTAACAGTGGGGGCAAGCAGGTGGAGATCCGCCGGTCGAACCGACGGACCCAACCGCAAGACCATTCCCCACACACAGGCGAATGGGTCGGGGCAGGCCTGGTAGGCAGACTCGTCCGCCTGTGTGTGGGGTATCTCGGCAGCTGAGATGCGCGGCAGGTGGAGAGACAGAGCCACTCACCGCCGATGCTGGCGTTGTAGGCGACGCCGACGCCGCAGTAGCTGTTGTAGGCGACGGCCGCCACCTCTCCCGCGCACCGCGTGCCGTGCTTGTTGTCGCCGTTGTCGCGCGGCATCGGGTCGTCGTCGTTGTCGTTGATGTCCGTGCTGGCGTGCGGGTCCTGTCGTAGAAAAAAGTAATCTTACATCAACGTTATCACGCGTACAATAGTCTCCTTGTGAAAAATTTGCATACCGGTAACTCAGGATCTGCAAAAAAGCTGTTGACTTTAAATTAGAAGTGTCTTTATCACCTCAAACATAGTCTTTAGCCGGCCGGAATGGCCGCGCGGTTCTAGGCGCTACAGTGTGGAACCGCGCGATCGCTACGGTCGCAGATTCGAATCCTGCTTAGGTTTAAGTAGTTCTAAGTTCTAGGGGACTGAGGACCACAGAAGTTAAGTCCCATAGTGCTCAGAGCTATTTGAACCATAGTCTTTAACAGAATGTCCGGGAGTCGTGACCCATTCACATCACTGTACTGGGATTAGCAGAAATAGTGAGATGATGTGTCCTGATCCTTTCCTCATAAGAGGACAAGAAATGCATAACTGTGTGCGGTGTAGAGCTGTGAAAGCGAACAACAATTTTTTACTGGCGTAGTCATTACACATGTACACATTTTTACTAACCGCTGTGGCTACGATCGTGCTCCTGGAAGGGTCATTTGAGTGGGATTTCTTTCCTGAGCAGCTTTTTCTCTCCTACTTACTGATAAACAGTCACCACCACGACGATACTGGCATTACGACTAACAGCTGACGTAGTTATAGGAGCTGAACTGTTTGCCACATCAAAAACCGAATCGTCACGTCACTGCCTCACGTATGCCACTACAAGCAATTCTGCCGTACGGCGACCGACCGCTGCAGTAGCAGTGCACAGCTATGTACGGTAGCTGTGTTCCAGGCACTTCCCGCAAATCTGTTAACCCCTTTCCGTCCTCTAGTCCGACTCGTGCAAACAAACGGACCAAACTGAAACATCCCTGGTCACACTCGTAGAAACGCAAGTTGGGCTAAACGTTTTGTGTGTGTCGGATATAGCTCTATTCAAAACGTACGCTATAAAAATAAGTACACGTTCAGACGAAGTAACCATATGTTGATTACCGAATATATATAACAGAGGTAATTTTTAAAAATGTCCAACTGCCGAACCACAAAAGTGAGGAAAACCACAGCTAGGTGAAATACCTCTTCGACTTATTTCCCAAAACAAATCGATCTGACGCCTTAAAACACAACGAAGGTGTGCGAAGTTAGCATGAAACACGAAGTTCGAAGAGAAACGACGTGGGAATCACGGAGTGTGAAGTGTTGTTACATCTGCCACAATGCTTCCGATTCTACCAACCCATGCAGAACTACAACTTTTAAAATTGTAGGTGTTTTTCTATTAGAAATTCGTTGAAGGGCAGCATTTCTTCTTGTAATTACATTTTTTGTTAACAATATATACGTTTAGGCGTCGTGATATTACATTCTTTTAGAAGAAGTCACACCTGAAGACTCCCATGAATATTGTAATTCCCATTAAAATGTTGTTGGTGTGCACAAATTTATGTTCTGGAGTATTGTTTGAAATACTGAATTACGGAAATATGTCAAAAAGGGACAAGAGGTAGTGTTAACTTACAGAACAGAAGTATCACGTGAAATATACGCGTAGCTACGTAACGGGTATCTGCTTGTAGGCTTGTACTGCGATTGTCTCGCGCATCACGCTGGCCAGTCTTCTTCACTCGCTTGGGAACGGATTTCATCGAATTAAACCGTATGGCAAGGGGCTAAAACCTCCTTTTAATGCTGTATGCTATCGAAAAAGCCACTGATTTGCCACAAGGCGAAAACCGTGGCGAGTGAAATGAAGGACTTGCAAGCTTGTCAATATTGAGGACTGTGCCCACTCTGCCCTGCAAGCAAAATTGCAGGCGAGAAAGAAAACACGGCGAGTGACAAAATGTATTCGGTACTCTGTGTCACTAATCACTTGCTCCGCTGAGAATAAGAAATTGAAAAATTACGAAAACTTTCAAAGGAAGACAGGAGGTTCAGGAAATGCTTCCGTTACTCCGAGTCCGCCTGACGACGACGAACTGGAGGAATACGGAAACTACCGAAGTACTGACCCGGTCCCATGGAGCACAAACTGCATGCGGGGAAGGAAACATTATGGTAACGAAACGTTTTAGGCAGTAACGAAACCGTATTTTCAGTGTAGTGGAGTACTCGTTAATCAGTAACAAATACATACGGTATGCAACAGTCCTAGTTGTGCCGGTTACATCATTCATTCATTCATTCATTCATTACTTGCTTGCTTTTGAAGAGGAGAGAGAGAGAGAGAGAGAGAGAGAGAGAGAGAGAGAGAGAAAGGGGGGGGGGGAGGCGAGGGCAATAGACCAGTAATAGTGCAGTGCAGCTACCGTCAAAATGGTTCAAATGGCTCTGAGCACTATGCGACTCAACTGCTGAGGTCATCAGTCGCCTAGAACTTAGAACTAATTAAACCTAACTAACCTAAGGACATCACACACATCCATGCCCGAAGCAGGATTCGAACCTGCGACCGTAGCGGTCACGCGGTTCCAGACTGAAGCGCCTTTAACCGCACGGCCACACCGGCCGGCGCAGCTACCGTCAATTAGGACCAAGTGTGCTGTCGAGCTCATCATCCTTATCACCATAGACTCCTTGAAAGACTTTGGAATTGGAACCAGGAAACTGAAGGACAATCTGGTGACTAGGAGACGTGTCCTTGCTGACGAAATACGAGTAAAGACTTCGGGAGAACAGGATTCGTTCTGTCTTATCTCTGTAAGTGACGTCGGCTACAAATGGGAGTTCTTCCCTGTTGTAGTCGTGCGACTGTCACTGATGAAATAGCGGTAAAGGAGGAGATCAATGTTTAGCGTCTCGTCGGTACAGATGTCATTAGAGACGGAGCACAAGCTCGTGTTGGTGAAGGATGAGGAAGGAAAATGGGCCGTGCACTTTCAACGAAATCATCCCGTCATTTGTCTGAAGCGATTTAGGCAAATTAGGGAAAACCTAAATCAAGATGGCCATATGTGGGTTGAACCGTCGTCCTCCCGAATGCGAGTCCATTGTGCTAACCACTGCGCCAACTCGCAGGGAATCAAGAAAGGAAGTTCGTTTAGCGTTCTAAGCTGCTTATGCGAAAGGCTAATGAAAATAATAACTTTTGTTAGTATTGTTGCTTGCTATACCAAGCTGTTGAACACAAGTGACAGGATCTAAGTCTTTGAACACTGCGCTGGAACAGTCAATACACACATTCCCAGGATCATGTTAAAATGAGGCTATTTTTATGTTTTTTTTTTCTCTTTATAGACTATAACAAACGAATTACACATAATCGTATTATCTACATAGTATTTTCGGTGATTTTTTTCCTTCTTTCAGAGTTCTTACTAAATAACGGCTTCCATAATTTATGGACTGATTTTATGAACAGTAAGTAATCTTACTACTCCAGAATGAGATTTTCACTCTGCAGCGGAGTGTGCGCTAATATGAAACTTCCTGGCAGATTAAAACTGTGTGCCCGACCGAGACTCGAACTCGGGACCTTTGCCTTTCGCGGGCAAGTGCTCTACCAACTGAGCTACCGAAGCACGACTCACGCCCGGTACTCACAGCTTTACTTCTGCCAGTACCTCGTCTCCTACCTTCCAAACTTTACAGAAGCTCTCCTGCGAACCTTGCAGAACTAGCACTCCTGAAAGAAAGGATATTGCGGAGACATGGCTTAGCCACAGCCTGGGGGATGTTTCCAGAATGAGATTTTCACTCTCCGCAATATCCTTTCTTTCAGGAGTGCTAGTTCTGCAAGGTTCGCAGGAGAGCTTCTGTAAAGTTTGGAAGGTAGGAGACGAGGTACTGGCAGAAGTAAAGCTGTGAGTACCGGGCTTGAGTCGTGCTTCGGTAGCTCAGTTGGTAGAGCACTTGCCCGCGAAAGGCAAAGGTCCCGAGTTCGAGTCTCGGTCGGGCACACAGTTTTAATCTGCCAGGAAGTTTCAATCCTAATACTTTTTAACCAGTCTTTACGTGTAGCTCCCCGCAAGGGGCTCCCGTCTTGGGAGAATGTGGGTGGCAACCACACGGGCCCTTAGCTAAGCCTGGCATTGCTTCCACTTACTTGTGTCAGGCTTCTCCTGTTTCCATTCCTATCCGGCCCCCCTCGGCCAACTCTTGGTTTCTTCGACCCCAATGGTATTAGGTTTCCGAGGCCCAATGGTGTCTTTCACTTTCCTCTCTAGTATCTATTATCTACCCTTCGACCCAACGGCGAAGCGAGCGGAAAAAGAATCTTATATCCCAGGTTCTCAACGATCGTGGAGGCGGAAGAGGTCATGCCAGACGAACTGGCTGTAAAGGCGCCGCTCAGCCATCATTGAGCTCGCGGCAGTTCGTTGCAGTTCTGGTACCGGAAGTCACATGTCACATACATATGTGCCGTGATGAATTGTTCCAGAATCATAGTGTATGGGTCACTTCCTCGCAAGCTGTAATCCACCTTAAACAAATTCACGCAAATGGCAATTTCTCCTGTCATTTTCTCTAAAGACCAATGGCGATGGGATAAGGACGATGGTAGCAGTCTCTGAGTGAGGCTGGAAGCTACTAGTCTGGACCTGCACATTGGCGGCAGGTGTGTGATGGTCGCCTTCCTGAGAAACCGTGTGACTACTCGGGAATCCGGTCCTGCATCTGCGACTGGGCAGACCTATTTAGGATGACCGCTGCCCACCCTGAATGGGGAAGGGCCTCGAAAATGTGGGCTAAACATCGGAAGTCACACTCTAACCGGGCTGGGAATCCGCACCCAGTAGGTCACTCCTTATACTGCGGACGTAAACAAAAGAAGAATGAAATGATTATGACAATAGGGACATGGAATGTCCATGGTGCAGGATTTGCCGTAAAAACGAAAATAGTGAAAGATCTTCGACTTACACCTGTCTCAATTAATGAAAGACTGATGACTCTTAGAGTACCCATTGGTTCAGACAGATTTATCACCTTCGTCTCTGCATATGCTCCTACTTTAGACAGTGATGAAAACACAAAGAATCAGTTCTACCACCAACTGAACAGTACTCTCTCTAAAATACCCATTCAAGATAAATTAATTTTACTTGGTGATTTCAATGCCAGAGTGGGAAGGGACAACCGTTTTTGGAGAGAGGTGATGGGTAAACAAGGGGTGGGAAACTGCAATGCAAATGGGTTGTTACTTCTTGGTCTATGTGCTGAGCACGAGCTTTTCATCTCCAATACCCAATTCCGTTTGCGTAACAGCTGTAAGACCACATGGATGCACCCACGCTCCAAACATTGGCATCTTATAGACTACGTTATTACGCAACAGCGTGACAAGAAAGACATTCTCATCACAAAAGCAGCACTAAACATCGATGAGTGCTGGACTGACCATAGACTTTTAGTCAGCCGTTTGAGAGTACCAAAGTATCGCAAGCCACGATCCCGCTTTTCAAACCCACCACGCAGAAAATTCAACATATGCAACCTGAACAACAAAAACGTTCGCTCACACTTCCAAGACATACTGTCTGAACAACTTAACAAAGTTCCAGCAACCACAGATGACGTCGAACAAGAATGGACCACATTAAAGAACATCATCAAAGAAACTTCTGAGAATATTGTTGGTTTTAGTGCACGGAAAAGAAGTGACTGGTTTGGTGACAACCATGGAGAAATCCAAGCCATCATCAATGCAAAGCGGGATGCTTACCTATCCCTTGCTCAAGATCCGTCCTGCGCAGAAAAGAAAGCACACTTTCAAGAACTCAAGCAGAAATGTCAAAGTGAAATACGAGTAATCAAGAACAAATGGTGGCAACAGAAAGCCACAGAACTCCAAAATCTTTCCGATGCAAGGAACCTGCGTGGCTTCTACGCTGGTATTAAAGAGCTGTATGGACCTATCCGCTCCTCATCAGGAACACTGAAAGCTGCTGACAACTCCACCATTCTTACTGAAAGTCAGGACATCTTAAATCGTTGGAAAGAGCACTTCAGCTCACTGTAAAACCGCCCTTCTACTGCCGCTAGAGATTTTCTCAAAAATGTCCCACAGCACCCTCCAAAACCCTGGATGGCTGATCCTCCAACTTTTCAAGAATTCTGCAAGGCACTCAAGAGTGTGAAACCTGGTAAGGCTCCTGGACCTGACAGCATCCCGATGGAGCTTATTGAGGGTGGCGGCTTGCCTCTAAAAACTAGACTCTTCTCACTCATTCTATTAATGTGGGAAACCCGCAAGGTACCAGCTGACTTGAAGAACTCCACAATTGTCACCATCTTCAAGAAGGGCGACAGAAGCGTCTGTGGTAACTACCGGGGAATATCTCTACTCTCTGTCACTGGCAAAATTTTTGCAAGGATCCTTTTAAATCGCCTCCAGACACTTTCAGAGACTATACTACCTGAGTCTCAATACGGGTTTCGACCTTCAAGAGGGACAATTGACATGATTTTCTGTGCACGACAACTACAGGAGAAGTGCAGAGAACAGCAAAAGCCTTTACTAGTTGTTTTCTACGATCTAGAAAAGGCCTTTGATACAGTTCCCAGAGAAGCCATGTGGATGGTCTTAAAACGCTTCGGCTGCCCTGGACATTTTGTTGACCTGATTGAAGCTCTCCACGATGATATGACTGGACAGGTCCTCTGCCAGAATGAAATGACTGTTGAATTCCCAATAACAAGTGGGCTTAAACAAGGATGCGTTCTTGCACCAACATTATTTGCATTGTTTCTGGCAGCTATGCTTTACGAGACAACCGTAAAGAATGCAGGAATAGAACTAAAGCACAGGTTTGATGGAGGATTATTCAACCAGTCCAGACTCCATTCAAAAAGGTTCACCAGTACCACTCGTGTGACAGAGCTGCAGTATGCTGATGACAATGCTTCTCCAGCTCTTTCACCTGCAGAGTTGCAGCTGTCAGTTGATTCCGTCAGCAGGGCGTACGAACGATTTGGTCTCTCCATCAATATTCCAAAGACAAAGGTGATGGCGCAGCCAACTCCTGGCTCCTCCGTTCCTGACTTCAGCGTATCCATTTATGATACACCCTTGGAGCAAGTGGACCATTTCCTATACCTGGGACGCATACTGTCATCTAACTGCTCATCTGGAAAAGATGTGGAGAATAGATTACGTGCTGCCCATGTAGCATTTGGACGTCTTACAAAGCGTGTCTTCCTTAATAAAGACCTAACACTGTACACCAAACTGATGGTGTACAAAGCTGTAGTCATTTCCACCCTGCTATATGGTTGCGAAACCTGGATGTTATATCGATGTGATCTGAAGGAACTAGAATGCTTCAACCAACAGAAGCTAAGGTATATCATGAACCTGAAATGGGATGACTTCATATCCAACACGGCTGTTCTTGAGAAAGTAAAAATGTATAGCATGGAAGCTCTTATCATTGGGCATCAACTCAGATGGGTCGGACATGTCCAGCGGATGAAAAATGACAGACTTCCACGCCAAATGCTGTACAGCGAAGTGAGCACAGGTAAAAGGCCACGAGGTGCCCCTCTCAAACGTTATAAGGATCAGTACAAGAAAAATCTGAAAAACTTTAACATCGATCCGAGTAACTGGTCCACAATAGCAGAAGACCGAAGTCGCTGGGGCTCAGTTACCTCAAATGCTCTTCAAAACTTTGAGCTGGAACGTCGAAGAATGGAGGATGACAAACGCCGGAGACGTAAACTCCTCGAGGCTCAGCCACGTCCTCCACCTTCCGTCAGCTGTAATGTCTGTGGCCGCCTGTTCCACGCTAGGATTGGATTGCTAAGCCGTCAACGACACTTCCACGCGTGAACCGTGACAAAGGAAATCTCAGGAGAGAAATGAAAACTCGGATACGAGTATCACCCGACGACGACGTGTAGCTATTGCGTTCTTAAGCAAATGAGGAACGAAAGGTGCTACACCCCGTCGTTTTTACTTCCTTTGCATATGTTGCTATTCCAGTATCCCCTTCATCGAGATTTACGCATTGAAAGGTGTGTGTGTGTGTGTGTGTGTGTGTGTGTGTGTGTGTGTGTGTGTGTGTAATTTTATGGGAAATTTTCCTGTTTCTGAATGCCTTGGACGCGCATGTAATAATGTATCGTTTAGTTACGCTCGCGCTGCCTCGTCACAGACTCTGCGCTGCCCGCATACAAGTTGGGTCATCTTTCTTGCTCTGTGAATATGCGTGGGTGTTACGTGATGATCGTGAGGAGGGGAGAATGGGAGATGTTGCACGGTATCGTGGCAGTGAGCTTGTGCAGGAAGAACGGACAACATGGGCCTCTTGAGATTTATTTTATTGATCTGATGGAAGATGATATTACAAAAGGAATGTTATCGTTATGCACTGAATGAGGTGTATTTACTAAAATACGTGTATTTTGAGAAGATTGGCAATTAAGGTAACGAATGAAGGTATTTCACTTTATCGCGGCAACAGTTAAGCGTTCTTAGTTAAACAGAGAAAACAATTCAGGAATTTCTTGCTATTTTTATAACGTTTTGTCACAGTCAGTATTAACGGCTTTGAAAAGACGAAAAGAATTTAATGAGGACTTTTGTATTAGAATGAATTTTCATATTGAGTTACATTTTTGCATTTCTCTAATGTTGATTTTACGTAGTAGTAATTTGTGATGAAATATTGTCTTATTGCTTGCTACGCCTTCAATGGTGAAATTCCGTGAAAAGAATAGCGTCAAGAAGTTTGTTTTTTTATGAATTTTTTAAATACAGTTTCTTGAGTAGAATTTTTGTCTAGACAGTAAACCAAATTATCCTAGGTCATTATCGAGCACCTGTTACCTGATGAACATTCTTTTTTTATGAGAGCGAAATATTTTGGGAACAAAGTTTGCACTGCATACATTTAAGATATCGCATTGGACTATCACGATTCTCCTTGGTTAGTAGCAGCTCAGAAACTGAGACGCATCTTTTATTCTTTTTCTAGAAGAGCAGTTGCACAACGTTTTCTATTGCGACACAGGTATGCCAAATACACGGGACAAGCGTTTTCAATTTCACAGAGTCAGTTATCAGTACTGAGTTTAATTATTCTCATTCACGTTTAAAGTCTTTTTTTTTTTCTTTTTTTTTTTTTTGTAACAAACAGTGTTGGTCCAGACAGTCAGACTTGCATTTCATTTTCGCAGACGGATTTAGCTCTTCACTGTGAACGTGAGGTTAGCTTACGCAGCCATTTCTTTTCTATGAATGGAATTTTTTGGTACGCAACAGCTTACATTTATGTGATACCGTTCATAAATAACGAGACAATCCAGAAGTAAAGCACATCGGTAAGCATTCACATAATGTTCTTTACCTTTCTTTATTTATTAAGGTAACTTTCAAAAGCTCCTCCATTCAGCAAACTAATTCTTTCTATTTACCAGACCTAACACGTTAGCCTTTCTTTACTACGTAGCCAAGCACGTTTCACTAATCCCCCCCGGTCCAATCATATTTATATTTCTTGATCGAGAATCGCCCACGTTCATAATTTCATATTTTGTATACCAATTTCCACTTCACAGGTATATCATTGAGGCATGTTACACCATAGCCTCAGGCACATTTATCCATCTTCAAACTTATTTTCTTGCCTACTTTTTTACTTTTTTTGTCCATGACCGCCACATACGAGACTAACAAACATTTGAAACACATTCAAAAATGGTTCAGTTGACTCTGAGCACTATGGGACTGAACATCTGAGGTCATCAATACCCTAGAACTTAGAACTACTTAAACCTAACTAACCTAAGGACATCACACACATCCATGCCCGAGGCAGGATTCGAACCTGCGACCGTACGCACATGACGCCTAGAACCGCTCGGCCACACCGGCAGGCTTTCAAACACATTCCTTCGAACTGATGTTTCACGCTCTTGAGAGCGAAGTATCTCTTATTTCTTTTTTCACCTCTGGCAACGCTTATTATTGTGAAAAACGCCGAGATCAACCAAGGTTCGGAATGTAACTTAAACTGTTAAGTCACTCTTTAACTGGGTGCGTCCGTCAGGTTGAAAGTTCTCCATCCTATCGTACTGTATAGCACTATGGTGTTCAAATGAATCGTCGGACAGATTTCAGTTTAACCTTTACCTTAAGAGCGAAATGCACTATAGTCTTACTTATTTTTTCCCCCAATAGAGATGCGTAGAGTAATTTTACATATATAATATACCCATTCTAGTTTTCACGGGGAAGCCGGCCAGTGTGGCCGAGCGGTTCTAGGCGCTTCAGTCTGCGACCGCACGACAGCTACAGTCGCAGGTTCGAATCCTGCCTCGGGCATGGATGTGTGTGATGTCCTTAGGTTAGTTAGGTTTAAGTAGTTCTACGTTCTAGGGGACTGATGACCTCAGAAGTTAAGTCCCTTAGTGCTCAGAGCCATTTGAACCCCCCTGTAGCGCCGAATTTTCTGGGTGCTGTGAGTGAGGGCCGTGCCCAGCCAATAATTAAATCATGCCTCTACTGAGTGAAATACGGTGTAGCTTTAGCCTTTCCCGGATGTTTATGATGATTTTGCATACTCGCCACCCCTTATCAAATGAATTTCAGTCGCTTTTCCACGTATCCACCTGCAAACATCTCATCTGAACTGTACTGCGAACTAGCAGTCAAACCTGGCACTGCCTCGGTATTCCTTTTGCCAATTTTCTATTAGAAGCGAAAACAGAAACTTGAAGGTGTGTGTAGTGTAATAAAGAAAAAATATCATTTCCATGTATTCGTGAAAACAACTTTGAAATGACGAACAGTCGCACAAAGACCTCGGATAGCCTCTGTATACTGGGCGCAGATACTTCGCGATTTTGTAAACGTCTATGCCAACGCCTCCTTATAGCTCTACAGTTGGCTATTGCTTTCGCCTACAGCGGTTTGTGCTTCGCAGTTGAAAGCTGTCGAAAGTGCTGCCAGGTGTCAGGGATTTCCTTAAGTTGACTGGACTGTAGTTGTCTTAGTAAAGAATGATTGTATTAGAGCTTCATACATGATGCGTAATTTTTTCACAAAACTCTAGAATTTATTGCGTCATGTCTCTTGAACTATGAGTCGTACAACGATATATTTTACATGCAGACTGAAGCGACGAATGAAAATTTGTAGCACGGCCAGGATTCGAACCCGGTTCTGCTGCTCACTAGGCAGATGCGCTAACCACTACGCTACGCTCGCACACTGGCTTTGCTGAACTACATAGACTACTCTAGCAGGCCTCCTTCCTCAATCCAAATTCCCTTTCACTTGGTACAGATTTTCATTCGTCGCTTCAGTCTGATTGTACACGTAATAGGTGTATGAGACTTGAAAAGATTTCTGACCTCTGGAACCTTATAGTTTCATTTGAATACTGTATTTGTTTACGTACATTCAGCGGCAAATGTGGATACTGTCAGCAAAATATGATGCGAACAGAGTTAGTAGGAAACAAGTAGTAAATTCAATCGTCATGCATAATGCGGCAGTTTTTCACCCGTCTCTCTGTTTATGACGTCGTATCTCCCGAGCTATGATACGTAAGTAGTTCTTACCTCCACAGGGATTGTTTCCTAACAGTAAGGGGTGTATGTACCAAGTTTGGTTGAAAACTGTCCAGCAGTTTAGGAGGAGATGTGGAACCTACAATTACACATACATTCATTTTTGTAACGTGTACACATTCCATTTATGGTTAACGCCTCGACCTGGTCCAGCTCGCCATTCTCGAGCCAATGTGAGGCAGCAAGATATCTTGTGGTAATATCAATTGGTAATATGCATGAAATCGCAAGCAGTAACTCAACTAGACTGGTTCTAAACGCTCCAATTAGCATCATTAACACCCCCTTTGCGTCTTTGGCACGATATTCCTATAGCCATCACTTAAATATATCCGAAGGTAATGACAAACAGGAGTCGGTTCGCTGTCAAAATTTGGGTGGAGCAGCAACGGTCTCTCTCTCTCTCTCTCTCTCTCTCTCTCTCTCTCTCTCTCTGTGTGTGTGTGTGTGTGTGTGTGTGTGTGTGTGTGTGTGTGTGTGTGTGTGTGTGTGTGTGTCGGTATCTGCAGTTGAAACTCAAGTACAAACAATGCGATTCTGTTTGTTAAGAAGCCACGGTAAGGGTCCCTAAACAAAAAGGACGAAGGAAAAAATGTGAAGAGGCACAACTAAAACTAAGCATGAGTGCAGACTATGCATCGCGAATCATCATGAGAACGTAGCAATGCTTGCGAGGAAGTTTGCGACTCGTCTGTTGCTAGTGCACACACCGGAGATGCGCTTGTGGCGATTTTCTTCACTTGAATACACGGAACGATTTCTTTCCCATTCAGTGCGACATTCCGTGTGCCGCGCTCTGCTCTCAAATGAATACTAATTTAAATTACATGGCTAACAAACGAGTTCCCTAAAGGCGAGGTATATAAAAGTTGAGAAGACTCCCAGAAAATATTCAACAGATCTAACTTATTAAAAAGTAATCATTTTAATTAAAATATTTCCACCGAAATAATTAGGAAAAGGCCGGCGTGCTTTGGTGTGGCGGTCTGAGGAAGGGACGCGTTTCCGCGATGATTGCTTCCTAAAGGCCAGCTTGTGCCGCCGCTGCTTGCGCCCATAATACAAACGCGCACAGTTCCGCACAGCGGATTAAACGAGCGCCCAGCCTTCGCTAATGAGAACTGCCCAACTCTTGTAATTACCCGAGCACGGGATTGGAAGGGCCCACATGTTGCACTGTTCGCAGTTGAAGGCGCCTTTCACGGAAACGCGATAATACGTTCTATTAAGTCTTTATCAGCAATACCTCTAGCAGCCTCAAGTCCATGCAATTTTCACTTTTAACTAGTTCCACCTACCGGTACCGGCGATGGTCGTCCTGAATACAGCACCCGTCGAAGTTGCCAATTGTTGACCGTGTCGCCCAATGAAAGGAACTCATATTTCGATGTGGTAAGATGGACTGCTTGTCAAATAAATATACAGGCACTGCATTTTGCATTATGTTACTTATATTACCCCAAAATCCAATATTACTAACGAAACTGTTACAATAGGAGGAGCGATAAAATGTTCGCGTCCTCTCTTTCTGTCGACTTAGGAAAAAGTAACAGTCACATCTATCTCATCTAACAGCATCTCTGCTGCAGCACACTGCTTCCTTTTTTATCTTACGGATACCTCTTTGGAACCTCTGATAACTGCCGTTACACACAGCCCACAGAAGTCATGTCCTGCTCAGAAGTAGTGTCGATAGTCTCTGTTCGCTGATCTAATAAGACAATCTTTCTTCAGCTCGCTAATAAGGAGCACGCACTAGTATAACAGGTATTTTTCAATGATAATGGGGAAAGTGCTTTTCAAAAAACACTGCCTGTGAGGATACAGGGGTGCGTATATTTTTTGCGATAATGATGTAAAGCCACTGATGTCTTTGATATTCGCGATCGAGTACAAGTACACAACAGCGCAACGATTGTTGAATGCGAGGATGACAAACAAGAAATGGAAGTTACGAAGTGACAGTTAGGAACATGCATACAATACTCGTAAATAGTGATGCATCGAAATGGTCAACAGCAGGTCTGTCCCCTTCGCGGGATTATAGTCAGTCCTTACAGGTTTTGTTGTTCAGATCTGTTAAGAAATAAAAATAATAGCAGACCGTTTCTATCATATTGTTATAATCTTTATATATAAAAATCCAGTCTGAGGATGTTTGTACTGGTAACCCTCTAAAAGTAATTGGTCGATTTACTTGAAATTTTGAACCACGCTGCATTCGAATACGGGCATTTTTCATATACTTATTTTTAAAATATATGTAATATATAAATAAATGAGTAATAAATAAAGGAGAAACTTTGATATCAAAAACCTCAAAAAGTTCTTAACCAATTTATTTCAGATTTTTACTCGATATGGTAATATAATGTTTAAAAATATTAGTCTATATCTGAATGTTTAACAAAGCATCGTTAAAAATTTGAAGTAAATCGGTCAAGGACATTGGGATATTTTTGCTAACAACACTTCATACATATACACGGTGAAATAGTGTCAGCAAAAATCTCCCAGAATTCTTGACTGATTTATTTCAAATTTTAAACTACGCTCCGTTAAACATACAAACCGACGTAGTCTATGCGTTCTTTTGAACAACAGTGTACAGGTACGGTACCGCAAGGAAGAAAATGCTCTGCTGAAAAAAATGTGCGGTTTTGTCTCCTTTGTCGCAAGCAGTTTTAAATACGATGGCGGAGAGTTTTAACCATTAAACAAATTGTTTCTCACATTCACATTTGGAGTGCTGTTTTGTGTGCGCTGTGTTATGTTAGGCGCAATTGGTAACTATTTTAATGGTTATCTTTGGCTCATCACTGACATGTTTTTTCTTTGTCATTACACATGTTTTATTCTGTTGTTGGATGTGCCATTTAACGCACTCGTATGAGTTATGCTTTACTTCCTACGTTACAATAAAGCTTATTATATAACCTCGCAATGCATACATTCTCATTACATATATTTTTAAACATACACTGTAAACACAATAATGTACTGTTTTCTTTTTCATATACGATTTTCACACGGAACAGGGAAGTTGTATTTCTGGCTGCTCGGCTTAAGATTAGAATACTACTACAGAATCTGAAACTGCGATAGCAATAAACAAGGCTTAAGCTAAAGGGGGGGGGGGGGGGGGGTGATGGGAGGGGTGAAAGGAAATGGACACACAGAACAGAACGGAGGAAATATGCACAGAGAGGGAGGGAGGAGGACATGGGGGGGGGGGGGGAGAGGGAGAGGGGGGGGGGGGAGAGAGAGAGAGAGGGGGGGGGGGGGTTGAGAAGTATATCCAATCCCCATCCAAATTAGGAACGTCCACTTTCTCGTTATTTCTTTTCCATTAAACCAGACAGAGCCACAGTAATACGCGGGCCGAGTATTAACTATTCCAATACACAATTTTGTTGACATATAAAATCATTTTTAAATACTCCATAATGGTGAACATTAACGCGTTAAGCATGTACCCAAGAAAAATTGATCTCAGTATGGCTATTCTT
>NW_026048507.1:0-2500 GCF_023864345.2 Schistocerca serialis cubense
ATGTTGTGCCTTAACCTAACCTATGTTGTGCCTTAACCTAACCTACGTTGTGCCTTAACCTAACCCATATTGTACCTTAACCTAACCCATATTGTACCTTAACCTAACCCATATTGTACCTTAACCTAACCCATATTGTACCTTAACCTAACCCATATTGTACCTCTTAACGTAACCTAATTTGTGCCTTAACGTAACCTAATTTGTGCCTTAACGTAACCTAATTTGTGCCTTAACGTAACCTAATTTGTGCCTTAACGTAACCTAATTTGTGCCTTAACGTAACCTAATTTGTGCCTTAACGTAACCTAATTTGTGCCTTAACGTAACCTAATTTGTGCCTTAACGTAACCTAATTTGTGCCTTAACGTAACCTAATTTGTGCCTTAACGTAACCTAATTTGTGCCTTAACGTAACCTAATTTGTGCCTTAACGTAACCTAATTTGTGCCTTAACGTAACCTAATTTGTGCCTTAACGTAACCTAATTTGTGCCTTAACGTAACCTAATTTGTGCCTTAACGTAACCTAATTTGTGCCTTAACGTAACCTAATTTGTGCCTTAACGTAACCCATGTTGTGCCTTAACGTAACCCATGTTGTGCCTTAACGTAACCCAATTTGTGCCTTAACGTAACCCATGTTGTGCCTTAACCTAACCTATATTGTGCCTCAACCTAACCTATATTGCGCCTTAACCTGACGCACGTTGTCGCTGAACCTGCTCTGTAATTGTTATGCAACTCGTTAAATTAGTGTAGTGTTGCCTAACCGCAACCCTCGCAATATAGTTCGCTATTCGCACTGCCCGGTCCCCTGTGTATCGCGTCATGTTAAACACCTTGCAGGTGTTGCTGACTTTCCACATGCTCCTGCTATACACTGTAATGTGGATAGCAGCAGGACGTACATGCCCCCCCCCCTTCCCCCCTGCCTTCGCAAGCTGGTCGTTGAGAAGTTTGCATGTTCAATGCCCTTCGCATGCCGACGTACTCAGCCTACGTTGTGGTACGGCCTGTCACCTGTCCGCCGATGTACGCAAAACCCACAAACTGTACTGCACATTGGTCCGTATGTACTGAATGATACATCGTGGCACATGTGTGACCGTACGACGACTGCGCCTAGCAACGGCAGACCATACAGTCCAAATATTGTGCACGCAGCTACGTGTCGTCTCCCTATAAGAGCTGGATTGCAGTGTGGTACGCCATTCAGACGTGTGGGAGGAACGGACGCCCTGGATGGCGATCAGCATGAGCAGTCTGTTGATGTAGTGGAGCGTGTATTCGGACGTAGTCGTCTCTTCTCACACACCGTGATAGCATGTTGCACCGCGTTCCACATCTGCGACATCCTGCAGAGGCCGGCTGACAGTCGTTCGCGCAATGGACACCGCATACGTACGGGGGCTACCTTCCACGTGTTCTCGAGGCGTGCACATGTTGTTGCGTCTATGTGGGCAGACGTAGTGTGTTGTGACACCTGACACAGGCATGCAATACTCGTTGCAAATGGCGATGGACGTCTACGTTTGCTGGTGACGTTACGCAAATGAACAACAGGTAACCCGTTGTGGTGCGGTTGTTCTCGCTAGAGGTGAATCAGTGTTGGCGACGATCGGTCGAGCTATTAACCGGTTGTTTCAGGGATACCCACCATGCCCACGAACGTGAAAGGGGACCCACCATGCCCACGAACGCGAAAGGGGGGGGATCTGGGTGTGAGGCGATACGCGGCGGTGGCTGGGTGGGACCGTCCCCGGCCGGTGAGGGGGGGCCGCCCGGCGTGCTGGCAGCGCGGTGCGTGGGCGCACGCGCTACAGCCGGCTGGTGGGGGCGGCCAGTGGCAGGCGCGCCGGCCGACGGACGCGGCAGGCGGCGCAGCTGCGCGCCGGCGCCCCCTGCTCGCGGCGCCTTGCGGCCAAAGTAGGTCCTCGCGGGCCCGGTGCGAAGCGCGGTGGCCATCTGCAGTGTGCTGGTCCGATTGAGGACTGTGTGCGCTGAGGATGCGCCGCCGCCCGGCGCTCGGCGCCGCGACGCCGTCTGCTGCTCGGTCGCCCCAGCGGTTCTCGCAGGTGGTTTGTATCGCAGCTGTGCGGACGTGTTGGCGCGTGCGCTGTGCTGGGAGAGTTCGCTTCGGCACCCAAGTGGGGCTTTTGTCCTTCTGTGGCGCTGGCGTTGGAGCTGCCGGTCACCGTAGGTGGCGCGTGTTGTCTCCCGCCGGCAATGCCACGACAGCACGCTCCCGGGCCTCTGTCGGCAGCGGCAAGCTCAGTTGGGAGCACGGGTGGTCGCACCTAAAGCGTCTACTCGCCTAACTCCGGGCGATTGCGCCTCTCTCGAACCCGACCAAGTACTTAGGACGGCGCTGCGCGCCGCCGGGACCTGAGAGGGTTTCGAGGTGTGTTGTGCAGGGGAGCTCAGCCTCCTCCTGTTTGCAGAATAATTGAGCGGACGCTTGCGTGTTCGCGCGGGCCCCCGGGACACACTCCCGGGCG
>NW_026048507.1:12500-15000 GCF_023864345.2 Schistocerca serialis cubense
CTAACCTATGTTGTGCCTTAACCTAACCTATGTTGTGCCTTAACCTAACCTATGTTGTGCCTTAACCTAACCTATGTTGTGCCTTAACCTAACCTATGTTGTGCCTTAACCTAACCTATGTTGTGCCTTAACCTAACCTACGTTGTGCCTTAACCTAACCTACGTTGTGCCTTAACCTAACCTACGTTGTGCCTTAACCTAACCTACGTTGTGCCTTAACCTAACCTACGTTGTGCCTTAACCTAACCTACGTTGTGCCTTAACCTAACCTACGTTGTGCCTTAACCTAACCTACGTTGTGCCTTAACCTAACCTACGTTGTGCCTTAACCTAACCTACGTTGTGCCTTAACCTAACCTACGTTGTGCCTTAACCTAACCTACGTTGTGCCTTAACCTAACCTACGTTGTGCCTTAACCTAACCTATGTTGTGCCTTAACCTAACCTATGTTGTGCCTTAACCTAACCTATGTTGTGCCTTAACCTAACCTATGTTGTGCCTTAACCTAACCTATGTTGTGCCTTAACCTAACCTATGTTGTGCCTTAACCTAACCTATGTTGTGCCTTAACCTAACCTATGTTGTGCCTTAACCTAACCTATGTTGTGCCTTAACCTAACCTATGTTGTGCCTTAACCTAACCTATGTTGTGCCTTAACCTAACCTATGTTGTGCCTTAACCTAACCTACGTTGTGCCTTAACCTAACCTACGTTGTGCCTTAACCTAACCCATATTGTACCTTAACCTAACCCATATTGTACCTTAACCTAACCCATATTGTACCTTAACCTAACCCATATTGTACCTTAACCTAGCCCATATTGTACCTTAACGTAACCTAATTTGTGCCTTAACGTAACCTAATTTGTGCCTTAACGTAACCTAATTTGTGCCTTAACGTAACCTAATTTGTGCCTTAACGTAACCTAATTTGTGCCTTAACGTAACCTAATTTGTGCCTTAACGTAACCTAATTTGTGCCTTAACGTAACCTAATTTGTGCCTTAACGTAACCTAATTTGTGCCTTAACGTAACCTAATTTGTGCCTTAACGTAACCTAATTTGTGCCTTAACGTAACCTAATTTGTGCCTTAACGTAACCTAATTTGTGCCTTAACGTAACCTAATTTGTGCCTTAACGTAACCTAATTTGTGCCTTAACGTAACCTAATTTGTGCCTTAACGTAACCTAATTTGTGCCTTAACGTAACCTAATTTGTGCCTTAACGTAACCCATGTTGTGCCTTAACGTAACCCATGTTGTGCCTTAACGTAACCCAATTTGTGCCTTAACGTAACCCATGTTGTGCCTTAACCTAACCTATATTGTGCCTCAACCTAACCTATATTGCGCCTTAACCTGACGCACGTTGTCGCTGAACCTGCTCTGTAATTGTTATGCAACTCGTTAAATTAGTGTAGTGTTGCCTAACCGCAACCCTCGCAATATAGTTCGCTATTCGCACTGCCCGGTCCCCTGTGTATCGCGTCATGTTAAACACCTTGCAGGTGTTGCTGACTTTCCACATGCTCCTGCTATACACTGTAATGTGGATAGCAGCAGGACGTACATGCCCCCCCCCCTTCCCCCCTGCCTTCGCAAGCTGGTCGTTGAGAAGTTTGCATGTTCAATGCCCTTCGCATGCCGACGTACTCAGCCTACGTTGTGGTACGGCCTGTCACCTGTCCGCCGATGTACGCAAAACCCACAAACTGTACTGCACATTGGTCCGTATGTACTGAATGATACATCGTGGCACATGTGTGACCGTACGACGACTGCGCCTAGCAACGGCAGACCATACAGTCCAAATATTGTGCACGCAGCTACGTGTCGTCTCCCTATAAGAGCTGGATTGCAGTGTGGTACGCCATTCAGACGTGTGGGAGGAACGGACGCCCTGGATGGCGATCAGCATGAGCAGTCTGTTGATGTAGTGGAGCGTGTATTCGGACGTAGTCGTCTCTTCTCACACACCGTGATAGCATGTTGCACCGCGTTCCACATCTGCGACATCCTGCAGAGGCCGGCTGACAGTCGTTCGCGCAATGGACACCGCATACGTACGGGGGCTACCTTCCACGTGTTCTCGAGGCGTGCACATGTTGTTGCGTCTATGTGGGCAGACGTAGTGTGTTGTGACACCTGACACAGGCATGCAATACTCGTTGCAAATGGCGATGGACGTCTACGTTTGCTGGTGACGTTACGCAAATGAACAACAGGTAACCCGTTGTGGTGCGGTTGTTCTCGCTAGAGGTGAATCAGTGTTGGCGACGATCGGTCGAGCTATTAACCGGTTGTTTCAGGGATACCCACCATGCCCACGAACGTGAAAGGGGACCCACCATGCCCACGAACGCGAAAGGGGATCTGGGTGTGAGGCGATACGCGGCGGTGGCTGGGTGGGACCGTCCCCGGCCGGTGAGGGGGGGCCGCCCGGCGTGCTGGCAGCGCGGTGCGTGGGCGCACGCGCTACAGCCGGCTGGTGGGGG
>NW_026048507.1:20000-22500 GCF_023864345.2 Schistocerca serialis cubense
CTTGCGGCCGGCCGCGAAGCCCTGACGAGTAGGAGGGTCGCGGCGGTGGGCGCAGAAGGGTCTGGGCGTGAGCCTGCCTGGAGCCGCCGTCGGTGCAGATCTTGGTGGTAGTAGCAAATACTCCAGCGAGGCCCTGGAGGGCTGACGCGGAGAAGGGTTTCGTGTGAACAGCCGTTGCACACGAGTCAGTCGATCCTAAGCCCTAGGAGAAATCCGATGTTGATGGGGGCCGTCATAGCATGATGCGCTTTGTGCTGGCCCCCGTTGGGCGAAAGGGAATCCGGTTCCTATTCCGGAACCCGGCAGCGGAACCGATACAAGTCGGGCCCCTCTTTTAGAGATGCTCGTCGGGGTAACCCAAAAGGACCCGGAGACGCCGTCGGGAGATCGGGGAAGAGTTTTCTTTTCTGCATGAGCGTTCGAGTTCCCTGGAATCCTCTAGCAGGGAGATAGGGTTTGGAACGCGAAGAGCACCGCAGTTGCGGCGGTGTCCCGATCTTCCCCTCGGACCTTGAAAATCCGGGAGAGGGCCACGTGGAGGTGTCGCGCCGGTTCGTACCCATATCCGCAGCAGGTCTCCAAGGTGAAGAGCCTCTAGTCGATAGAATAATGTAGGTAAGGGAAGTCGGCAAATTGGATCCGTAACTTCGGGATAAGGATTGGCTCTGAGGATCGGGGCGTGTCGGGCTTGGTCGGGAAGTGGGTCAGCGCCAACGTGCCGGGCCTGGGCGAGGTGAGTGCCGTAGGGGTGCCGGTAAGTGCGGGCGTTTAGCGCGGGCGTGGTCTGCTCTCGCCGTTGGTCGGCCTCGTGCTGGCCGGCGGTGCAGGATGCGCGCGCCTGCGCGGCGTTCGCGCCCCGGTGCTTCAACCTGCGTGCAGGATCCGAGCTCGGTCCCGTGCCTTGGCCTCCCACGGATCTTCCTTGCTGCGAGGCCGCGTCCGCCTTAGCGTGCTCCTCCGGGGGCGCGCGGGTGCGCGGATTCTCTTCGGCCGCCATTCAACGATCAACTCAGAACTGGCACGGACTGGGGGAATCCGACTGTCTAATTAAAACAAAGCATTGCGATGGCCCTAGCGGGTGTTGACGCAATGTGATTTCTGCCCAGTGCTCTGAATGTCAACGTGAAGAAATTCAAGCAAGCGCGGGTAAACGGCGGGAGTAACTATGACTCTCTTAAGGTTAATGTCTCCTGCGGTCTTCTCCCCTTCTCGTGGGCCCGCTGATTTTCGCAGAGTGGAAGACCGCACCAGGGGCTTGGGGGGGTTACCAGCCCCCCCTCGCACTATCCCTTTGTTAGTTGGGGGCAGTAATCAAAGAATAAGTGGTGGCCCTTCCGCTGAAGGTGCCACCCCAACTCCCCCAGCACCTAGCCGGCCAACCGGCCGTGCCGAAAATCTTGTACCTTTTGCAGCAGTATACGCCTGTAGTGAGTGCCACCGCAGCTTCACCACCAAGAATGGTCTCGGGGTCCATCGCCGCCGCCAACATCTTGCGGCCGCCAACGCGGAGATCGTGACGGAGAGGCATCGCGCGAGGTGGACGGAGGAAGAAGTCCTGTCGCTCGCCAAGGCAGAGGCCGAACTGTTCCTTGAGAGGGACGCCCGGTTCTTCTTTGTGAATCAAGAACTCATCAGAATGTTCCCCGACCGAACGCTTGAGGCAATCAAGTGCCGACGGCGGCAAGCTGCCCACAAGCAGCTTGTCCGCCAGTTCATGGAGGCGCTTGAGATCGGTCGGGGGGAAGAGCCGGCGTCCCGCCGGGGAGCAGCGAGCCCGCTGCCTGACGCGGGCGAGGCCGCTGCGCCGCCCGTCGACGCAGCCGAGGACTTCGCGGCCGACACCACCGGGCCGCCGCCGGAGGGGCCGACCGACGCCGCCATCTGGGAGCATCTGGCGGGGCTACCTGCTTCCGCCCAGCGTTTCTCTGCCCTGGATCGAGTCATAGGTCTGGGGCGGGGCACGCCGCCCGATGTCATCCTGGGCATGCTCCCGGATGCCCTTGCGTCGGTCGGGTCCAGAGGGGAGAGATCGATCACCAGGACACAGCGGCCGCGCCAACCATCGAAGCGGCCGCCTGCCGCGCCGCCGACGCAGAAGCGCAAGCGGCGCCGCTGGGAGTACGCGAGAACGCAGGATGCCTTCCGACGGTCGCATGCACGTTGCGTGCGCGGCCTCTTGGATGGCACCCTGCTCCAGCCGCCACCTGCCATCCCTGGTCTGCTGGACTTCTGGGCGGACCTCTTCACCAAGAAGCCCGTCTCCACCGCGGGCTTCATCCGTGACCGCCTCCTCCCGCACTCGGAGCCTGTCGCTCTTGAGTGCCTATGGGGGCCGGTCACACATGAGGAGGTCGCCGCCGCGTTGCCGCCCAGGGGATCAGCAGCTGGGCCGGACGGCCTTACCCCAGCGGAGTTGCGGCGCCTGCCGCACGAAGTCCTGGTGAAAGTGATGAATCTCTTCCTTCTGGCCCGCGCCCTTCCGGAACGCCTGCTTCGCGCG
>NW_026048507.1:27500-37500 GCF_023864345.2 Schistocerca serialis cubense
CCGAGCCTCCTGCGTGGGAAGAGTCTTTCTAGGCCCTGACCCACGGGAAGCGTGTAGCTTCCCCCATCCCGGACATTTCACGTCGTCACACTACCGGTATTGACTAATAGACTGATTGCTGATAATCATTAGCCACACACTGGGGGAAACGGCCGACAGGGGCGGCAACATAGTGGAGCCGCAGTGTCACTAATGTACAGAGATAGAACAGTTTCGACTGGAACCAGAGTAACCGTATACACGGCACTGATTAGTAATAGATGCAGAGCCATCAGAATACAGATAATATATACAACCGTCCCTATACATGCTGAAAGACTCTGCACACAATGAGAACCACACGTCAGCCAGACACTATCACACACTACTCTCTGCCTCTAACAGGCACACACACAATATCTAACCACCAGCATGGAAGAACATCCGGTGCATCCTCTCCGCCACATTACACAATCCACACTATCATAACCAGACCGGGAGGTCCACCCAGAAAACAGAATATCCCACCCTTCCGACATCCGCCATTGCTCAGCTAAGCCACGAACACCCACACATGTCCTACACAGGGGTGCACCCAACATCACAATACTGCCTCCTGTCACAGTACACAAACAATGGCAGGAATGAAAGACACAGATCTGCCACAACCTTGGAATCGGAGCGCCGCCTGTCATGAGCCACAAGTGCATCCTGACGTGACAAATCGGATGATCCCGCAGGCATGCACTTACGATAATCACTATCAACGAACCTGCCGCCCCCTCCCCCCCCAAAATACACCTTTCCCTACAACGTGTACCTTAACCTAAGCTATATTGTACCTTAACCTAAGCGATATTGTACCTTAACCTAAGGTATATCGTACCTTAACCTAACCTACATTGCGCCTTCACCTAACCTACGTTGTACCTTAACCTAACCTACGTTGTACCTTAACCTAACCTACGTTGTACCTTAACCTAACCTACGTTGTACCTTAACCTAACCTACGTTGTACCTTAACCTAACCTACGTTGTACCTTAACCGAACCTACGTTGTACCTTAACCTAACCTACGTTGTACCTTAACCTAACCTACGTTGTACCTTAACCTAACCTACGTTGTGCCTTAACCTAACCTACGTTGTGCCTTAACCTAACCTACGTTGTGCCTTAACCTAACCTACGTTGTGCCTTAACCTAACCTACGTTGTGCCTTAACCTAACCTACGTTGTGCCTTAACCTAACCTACGTTGTGCCTTAACCTAACCTATGTTGTGCCTTAACCTAACCTATGTTGTGCCTTAACCTAACCTATGTTGTGCCTTAACCTAACCTATGTTGTGCCTTAACCTAACCTATGTTGTGCCTTAACCTAACCTATGTTGTGCCTTAACCTAACCTATGTTGTGCCTTAACCTAACCTATGTTGTGCCTTAACCTAACCTATGTTGTGCCTTAACCTAACCTATGTTGTGCCTTAACCTAACCTATGTTGTGCCTTAACCTAACCTATGTTGTGCCTTAACCTAACCTACGTTGTGCCTTAACCTAACCTACGTTGTGCCTTAACCTAACCTACGTTGTGCCTTAACCTAACCTACGTTGTGCCTTAACCTAACCTACGTTGTGCCTTAACCTAACCTACGTTGTGCCTTAACCTAACCTACGTTGTGCCTTAACCTAACCTACGTTGTGCCTTAACCTAACCTACGTTGTGCCTTAACCTAACCTACGTTGTGCCTTAACCTAACCTACGTTGTGCCTTAACCTAACCTACGTTGTGCCTTAACCTAACCTACGTTGTGCCTTAACCTAACCTACGTTGTGCCTTAACCTAACCTATGTTGTGCCTTAACCTAACCTATGTTGTGCCTTAACCTAACCTATGTTGTGCCTTAACCTAACCTATGTTGTGCCTTAACCTAACCTATGTTGTGCCTTAACCTAACCTATGTTGTGCCTTAACCTAACCTATGTTGTGCCTTAACCTAACCTATGTTGTGCCTTAACCTAACCTATGTTGTGCCTTAACCTAACCTATGTTGTGCCTTAACCTAACCTATGTTGTGCCTTAACCTAACCTACGTTGTGCCTTAACCTAACCTACGTTGTGCCTTAACCTAACCCATATTGTACCTTAACCTAACCCATATTGTACCTTAACCTAACCCATATTGTACCTTAACCTAACCCATATTGTACCTTAACCTAACCCATATTGTACCTTAACGTAACCTAATTTGTGCCTTAACGTAACCTAATTTGTGCCTTAACGTAACCTAATTTGTGCCTTAACGTAACCTAATTTGTGCCTTAACGTAACCTAATTTGTGCCTTAACGTAACCTAATTTGTGCCTTAACGTAACCTAATTTGTGCCTTAACGTAACCTAATTTGTGCCTTAACGTAACCTAATTTGTGCCTTAACGTAACCTAATTTGTGCCTTAACGTAACCTAATTTGTGCCTTAACGTAACCTAATTTGTGCCTTAACGTAACCTAATTTGTGCCTTAACGTAACCTAATTTGTGCCTTAACGTAACCTAATTTGTGCCTTAACGTAACCTAATTTGTGCCTTAACGTAACCTAATTTGTGCCTTAACGTAACCTAATTTGTGCCTTAACGTAACCCATGTTGTGCCTTAACGTAACCCATGTTGTGCCTTAACGTAACCCAATTTGTGCCTTAACGTAACCCATGTTGTGCCTTAACCTAACCTATATTGTGCCTCAACCTAACCTATATTGCGCCTTAACCTGACGCACGTTGTCGCTGAACCTGCTCTGTAATTGTTATGCAACTCGTTAAATTAGTGTAGTGTTGCCTAACCGCAACCCTCGCAATATAGTTCGCTATTCGCACTGCCCGGTCCCCTGTGTATCGCGTCATGTTAAACACCTTGCAGGTGTTGCTGACTTTCCACATGCTCCTGCTATACACTGTAATGTGGATAGCAGCAGGACGTACATGCCCCCCCCCCTTCCCCCCTGCCTTCGCAAGCTGGTCGTTGAGAAGTTTGCATGTTCAATGCCCTTCGCATGCCGACGTACTCAGCCTACGTTGTGGTACGGCCTGTCACCTGTCCGCCGATGTACGCAAAACCCACAAACTGTACTGCACATTGGTCCGTATGTACTGAATGATACATCGTGGCACATGTGTGACCGTACGACGACTGCGCCTAGCAACGGCAGACCATACAGTCCAAATATTGTGCACGCAGCTACGTGTCGTCTCCCTATAAGAGCTGGATTGCAGTGTGGTACGCCATTCAGACGTGTGGGAGGAACGGACGCCCTGGATGGCGATCAGCATGAGCAGTCTGTTGATGTAGTGGAGCGTGTATTCGGACGTAGTCGTCTCTTCTCACACACCGTGATAGCATGTTGCACCGCGTTCCACATCTGCGACATCCTGCAGAGGCCGGCTGACAGTCGTTCGTGCAATGGACACCGCATACGTACGGGGGCTACCTTCCACGTGTTCTCGAGGCGTGCACATGTTGTTGCGTCTATGTGGGCAGACGTAGTGTGTTGTGACACCTGACACAGGCATGCAATACTCGTTGCAAATGGCGATGGACGTCTACGTTTGCTGGTGACGTTACGCAAATGAACAACAGGTAACCCGTTGTGGTGCGGTTGTTCTCGCTAGAGGTGAATCAGTGTTGGCGACGATCGGTCGAGCTATTAACCGGTTGTTTCAGGGATACCCACCATGCCCACGAACGTGAAAGGGGACCCACCATGCCCACGAACGCGAAAGGGGATCTGGGTGTGAGGCGATACGCGGCGGTGGCTGGGTGGGACCGTCCCCGGCCGGTGAGGGGGGGCCGCCCGGCGTGCTGGCAGCGCGGTGCGTGGGCGCACGCGCTACAGCCGGCTGGTGGGGGCGGCCAGTGGCAGGCGCGCCGGCCGACGGACGCGGCAGGCGGCGCAGCTGCGCGCCGGCGCCCCCTGCTCGCGGCGCCTTGCGGCCAAAGTAGGTCCTCGCGGGCCCGGTGCGAAGCGCGGTGGCCATCTGCAGTGTGCTGGTCCGATTGAGGACTGTGTGCGCTGAGGATGCGCCGCCGCCCGGCGCTCGGCGCCGCGACGCCGTCTGCTGCTCGGTCGCCCCAGCGGTTCTCGCAGGTGGTTTGTATCGCAGCTGTGCGGACGTGTTGGCGCGTGCGCTGTGCTGGGAGAGTTCGCTTCGGCACCCAAGTGGGGCTTTTGTCCTTCTGTGGCGCTGGCGTTGGAGCTGCCGGTCACCGTAGGTGGCGCGTGTTGTCTCCCGCCGGCAATGCCACGACAGCACGCTCCCGGGCCTCTGTCGGCAGCGGCAAGCTCAGTTGGGAGCACGGGTGGTCGCACCTAAAGCGTCTACTCGCCTAACTCCGGGCGATTGCGCCTCTCTCGAACCCGACCAAGTACTTAGGACGGCGCTGCGCGCCGCCGGGACCTGAGAGGGTTTCGAGGTGTGTTGTGCAGGGGAGCTCAGCCTCCTCCTGTTTGCAGAATAATTGAGCGGACGCTTGCGTGTTCGCGCGGGCCCCCGGGACACACTCCCGGGCGGCCGGCTGCTCAGCTCTAGTTGACGCAGCTCCCTGGTTGATCCTGCCAGTAGTCATATGCTTGTCTCAAAGATTAAGCCATGCATGTCTCAGTACAAGCCGCATTAAGGTGAAACCGCGAATGGCTCATTAAATCAGTTATGGTTCCTTAGATCGTACCCACGTTACTTGGATAACTGTGGTAATTCTAGAGCTAATACATGCAAACAGAGTCCCGACCAGAGATGGAAGGGACGCTTTTATTAGATCAAAACCAATCGGTCGGCTCGTCCGGTCCGTTTGCCTTGGTGACTCTGAATAACTTTGGGCTGATCGCACGGTCCTCGTACCGGCGACGCATCTTTCAAATGTCTGCCTTATCAACTGTCGATGGTAGGTTCTGCGCCTACCATGGTTGTAACGGGTAACGGGGAATCAGGGTTCGATTCCGGAGAGGGAGCCTGAGAAACGGCTACCACATCCAAGGAAGGCAGCAGGCGCGCAAATTACCCACTCCCGGCACGGGGAGGTAGTGACGAAAAATAACGATACGGGACTCATCCGAGGCCCCGTAATCGGAATGAGTACACTTTAAATCCTTTAACGAGTATCTATTGGAGGGCAAGTCTGGTGCCAGCAGCCGCGGTAATTCCAGCTCCAATAGCGTATATTAAAGTTGTTGCGGTTAAAAAGCTCGTAGTTGGATTTGTGTCCCACGCTGTTGGTTCACCGCCCGTCGGTGTTTAACTGGCATGTATCGTGGGACGTCCTGCCGGTGGGGCGAGCCGAAGGCGTGCGACCGCCTCGTGCGTGCTCGTGCGTCCCGAGGCGGACCCCGTTGAAATCCTACCAGGGTGCTCTTTATTGAGTGTCTCGGTGGGCCGGCACGTTTACTTTGAACAAATTAGAGTGCTTAAAGCAGGCAAGCCCGCCTGAATACTGTGTGCATGGAATAATGGAATAGGACCTCGGTTCTATTTTGTTGGTTTTCGGAACCCGAGGTAATGATTAATAGGGACAGGCGGGGGCATTCGTATTGCGACGTTAGAGGTGAAATTCTTGGATCGTCGCAAGACGAACAGAAGCGAAAGCATTTGCCAAGTATGTTTTCATTAATCAAGAACGAAAGTTAGAGGTTCGAAGGCGATCAGATACCGCCCTAGTTCTAACCATAAACGATGCCAGCCAGCGATCCGCCGCAGTTCCTCCGATGACTCGGCGGGCAGCCTCCGGGAAACCAAAGCTTTTGGGTTCCGGGGGAAGTATGGTTGCAAAGCTGAAACTTAAAGGAATTGACGGAAGGGCACCACCAGGAGTGGAGCCTGCGGCTTAATTTGACTCAACACGGGAAACCTCACCAGGCCCGGACACCGGAAGGATTGACAGATTGATAGCTCTTTCTTGATTCGGTGGGTGGTGGTGCATGGCCGTTCTTAGTTGGTGGAGCGATTTGTCTGGTTAATTCCGATAACGAACGAGACTCTAGCCTGCTAACTAGTCGCGTGACATCCTTCGTGCTGTCAGCGATTACTTTTCTTCTTAGAGGGACAGGCGGCTTCTAGCCGCACGAGATTGAGCAATAACAGGTCTGTGATGCCCTTAGATGTTCTGGGCCGCACGCGCGCTACACTGAAGGAATCAGCGTGTCTTCCTAGGCCGAAAGGTCGGGGTAACCCGCTGAACCTCCTTCGTGCTAGGGATTGGGGCTTGCAATTGTTCCCCATGAACGAGGAATTCCCAGTAAGCGCGAGTCATAAGCTCGCGTTGATTACGTCCCTGCCCTTTGTACACACCGCCCGTCGCTACTACCGATTGAATGATTTAGTGAGGTCTTCGGACTGGTACGCGGCATTGACTCTGTCGTTGCCGATGCTACCGGAAAGATGACCAAACTTGATCATTTAGAGGAAGTAAAAGTCGTAACAAGGTTTCCGTAGGTGAACCTGCGGAAGGATCATTACCGACTAGACTGCATGTCTTTCGATGTGCGTGTCGTGTCGCGCAACACGCAGCTACCTGTACGGCTCGCAGTAGCCGTGCGCCGCGTGCGGAACCACGCGTTCGTCTCAAAACTAACGGCAATGTTGTGTGGTACGAGCGCTGAAGCGCTGGAGCGGCTGGCCTGCGGCACCTGGCGCCTGGCGCCGGTTTTGAATGACTTTCGCCCGACTGCCTGTCCGCTCCGGTGTGGAGCCGTACGACGCCCATCGGCCGTGAGGCCGTTGGACACTGAACGCTGGAACAGGGCCGCCACACGCCTCAGTCCCGCCTATGCAACTGTCTCGAAAGAGATGGTGGAAACTATGAAAAGATCACCCAGGACGGTGGATCACTCGGCTCGTGGGTCGATGAAGAACGCAGCAAATTGCGCGTCGACATGTGAACTGCAGGACACATGAACATCGACGTTTCGAACGCACATTGCGGTCCATGGATTCCGTTCCCGGGCCACGTCTGGCTGAGGGTCGGCTACGTATACTGAAGCGCGCGGCGTTTGCCCCGCTTCGCAGACCTGGGAGTGTCGTGGCCGCCTGTGGGGCCGGCCGCGTCTCCTTAAACGTGCGATGCGCGCCCGTCGCCTGGCGGTTCGCATACCGGTACTTACTCGGTAGCGTGCACAGCCGGCTGGCGGTGTGGCGTGCGACACCTCGTACAACGACCTCAGAGCAGGCGAGACTACCCGCTGAATTTAAGCATATTACTAAGCGGAGGAAAAGAAACTAACAAGGATTCCCCCAGTAGCGGCGAGCGAACAGGGAAGAGTCCAGCACCGAACCCCGCAGGCTGCCGCCTGTCGTGGCATGTGGTGTTTGGGAGGGTCCACTACCCCGACGCCTCGCGCCGAGCCCAAGTCCAACTTGAATGAGGCCACGGCCCGTAGAGGGTGCCAGGCCCGTAGCGGCCGGTGCGAGCGTCGGCGGGACCTCTCCTTCGAGTCGGGTTGCTTGAGAGTGCAGCTCCAAGTGGGTGGTAAACTCCATCTGAGACTAAATATGACCACGAGACCGATAGCGAACAAGTACCGTGAGGGAAAGTTGAAAAGAACTTTGAAGAGAGAGTTCAAAAGTACGTGAAACCGTTCTGGGGTAAACGTGAGAAGTCCGAAAGGTCGAACGGGTGAGATTCACGCCCATCCGGCCACTGGCCTCCGCCCTCGGCAGATGGGGCCGGCCGCCCGCGCGGAGCAATTCGCGGCGGGGTCGTGTCCGGTTGCCTTTCCACTCGCCGCGGGGCGGGGCCGTTCCGGTGTGCGGTGGGCCGCACTTCTCCCCTAGTAGGACGTCGCGACCCGCTGGGTGCCGGCCTACGGCCCGGGTGCGCAGCCTGTCCTTCCGCGGGCCTCGGTTCGCGTCTGTTGGGCAGAGCCCCGGTGTCCTGGCTGGCTGCCCGGCGGTATATCTGGAGGAGTCGATTCGCCCCTTTGGGCGCTCGGGCTCCCAGCAAGCGCGCGCGGTTCTTCCCGGATGACGGACCTACCTGGCCCGGCCCCGGACCCGCGCCGCTGTTGGCTCGGGATGCTCTCGGGCGGAATAATCGCTCCCGTCAGCGGCGCTTCAGCTTTGGACAATTTCACGACCCGTCTTGAAACACGGACCAAGGAGTCTAACATGTGCGCGAGTCATTGGGCTGTACGAAACCTAAAGGCGTAATGAAAGTGAAGGTCTCGCCTTGCGCGGGCCGAGGGAGGATGGGGCTTCCCCGCCCTTCACGGGGCGGCGGCCTCCGCACTCCCGGGGCGTCTCGTCCTCATTGCGAGGTGAGGCGCACCTAGAGCGTACACGTTGGGACCCGAAAGATGGTGAACTATGCCTGGCCAGGACGAAGTCAGGGGAAACCCTGATGGAGGTCCGTAGCGATTCTGACGTGCAAATCGATCGTCGGAGCTGGGTATAGGGGCGAAAGACTAATCGAACCATCTAGTAGCTGGTTCCCTCCGAAGTTTCCCTCAGGATAGCTGGTGCTCGTACGAGTCTCATCCGGTAAAGCGAATGATTAGAGGCCTTGGGGCCGAAACGACCTCAACCTATTCTCAAACTTTAAATGGGTGAGATCTCCGGCTTGCTTGATATGCTGAAGCCGCGAGCAAACGACTCGGATCGGAGTGCCAAGTGGGCCACTTTTGGTAAGCAGAACTGGCGCTGTGGGATGAACCAAACGCCGAGTTAAGGCGCCCGAATCGACGCTCATGGGAAACCATGAAAGGCGTTGGTTGCTTAAGACAGCAGGACGGTGGCCATGGAAGTCGGAATCCGCTAAGGAGTGTGTAACAACTCACCTGCCGAAGCAACTAGCCCTGAAAATGGATGGCGCTGAAGCGTCGTGCCTATACTCGGCCGTCAGTCTGGCAGTCATGGCCGGTCCTTGCGGCCGGCCGCGAAGCCCTGACGAGTAGGAGGGTCGCGGCGGTGGGCGCAGAAGGGTCTGGGCGTGAGCCTGCCTGGAGCCGCCGTCGGTGCAGATCTTGGTGGTAGTAGCAAATACTCCAGCGAGGCCCTGGAGGGCTGACGCGGAGAAGGGTTTCGTGTGAACAGCCGTTGCACACGAGTCAGTCGATCCTAAGCCCTAGGAGAAATCCGATGTTGATGGGGGCCGTCATAGCATGATGCGCTTTGTGCTGGCCCCCGTTGGGCGAAAGGGAATCCGGTTCCTATTCCGGAACCCGGCAGCGGAACCGATACAAGTCGGGCCCCTCTTTTAGAGATGCTCGTCGGGGTAACCCAAAAGGACCCGGAGACGCCGTCGGGAGATCGGGGAAGAGTTTTCTTTTCTGCATGAGCGTTCGAGTTCCCTGGAATCCTCTAGCAGGGAGATAGGGTTTGGAACGCGAAGAGCACCGCAGTTGCGGCGGTGTCCCGATCTTCCCCTCGGACCTTGAAAATCCGGGAGAGGGCCACGTGGAGGTGTCGCGCCGGTTCGTACCCATATCCGCAGCAGGTCTCCAAGGTGAAGAGCCTCTAGTCGATAGAATAATGTAGGTAAGGGAAGTCGGCAAATTGGATCCGTAACTTCGGGATAAGGATTGGCTCTGAGGATCGGGGCGTGTCGGGCTTGGTCGGGAAGTGGGTCAGCGCTAACGTGCCGGGCCTGGGCGAGGTGAGTGCCGTAGGGGTGCCGGTAAGTGCGGGCGTTTAGCGCGGGCGTGGTCTGCTCTCGCCGTTGGTCGGCCTCGTGCTGGCCGGCGGTGCAGGATGCGCGCGCCTGCGCGGCGTTCGCGCCCCGGTGCTTCAACCTGCGTGCAGGATCCGAGCTCGGTCCCGTGCCTTGGCCTCCCACGGATCTTCCTTGCTGCGAGGCCGCGTCCGCCTTAGCGTGCTCCTCCGGGGGCGCGCGGGTGCGCGGATTCTCTTCGGCCGCCATTCAACGATCAACTCAGAACTGGCACGGACTGGGGGAATCCGACTGTCTAATTAAAACAAAGCATTGCGATGGCCCTAGCGGGTGTTGACGCCCTGTGATTTCCACTCCATTGGACTTCATTCGGGC
>NW_026048507.1:42500-45000 GCF_023864345.2 Schistocerca serialis cubense
TAACCTACGTTGTGCCTTAACCTAACCTACGTTGTGCCTTAACCTAACCTACGTTGTGCCTTAACCTAACCTACGTTGTGCCTTAACCTAACCTATGTTGTGCCTTAACCTAACCTATGTTGTGCCTTAACCTAACCTATGTTGTGCCTTAACCTAACCTATGTTGTGCCTTAACCTAACCTATGTTGTGCCTTAACCTAACCTATGTTGTGCCTTAACCTAACCTATGTTGTGCCTTAACCTAACCTATGTTGTGCCTTAACCTAACCTATGTTGTGCCTTAACCTAACCTATGTTGTGCCTTAACCTAACCTATGTTGTGCCTTAACCTAACCTACGTTGTGCCTTAACCTAACCTACGTTGTGCCTTAACCTAACCCATATTGTACCTTAACCTAACCCATATTGTACCTTAACCTAACCCATATTGTACCTTAACCTAACCCATATTGTACCTTAACGTAACCTAATTTGTGCCTTAACGTAACCTAATTTGTGCCTTAACGTAACCTAATTTGTGCCTTAACGTAACCTAATTTGTGCCTTAACGTAACCTAATTTGTGCCTTAACGTAACCTAATTTGTGCCTTAACGTAACCTAATTTGTGCCTTAACGTAACCTAATTTGTGCCTTAACGTAACCTAATTTGTGCCTTAACGTAACCTAATTTGTGCCTTAACGTAACCTAATTTGTGCCTTAACGTAACCTAATTTGTGCCTTAACGTAACCTAATTTGTGCCTTAACGTAACCTAATTTGTGCCTTAACGTAACCTAATTTGTGCCTTAACGTAACCTAATTTGTGCCTTAACGTAACCTAATTTGTGCCTTAACGTAACCCATGTTGTGCCTTAACGTAACCCATGTTGTGCCTTAACGTAACCCAATTTGTGCCTTAACGTAACCCATGTTGTGCCTTAACCTAACCTATATTGTGCCTCAACCTAACCTATATTGCGCCTTAACCTGACGCACGTTGTCGCTGAACCTGCTCTGTAATTGTTATGCAACTCGTTAAATTAGTGTAGTGTTGCCTAACCGCAACCCTCGCAATATAGTTCGCTATTCGCACTGCCCGGTCCCCTGTGTATCGCGTCATGTTAAACACCTTGCAGGTGTTGCTGACTTTCCACATGCTCCTGCTATACACTGTAATGTGGATAGCAGCAGGACGTACATGCCCCCCCCCCTTCCCCCCTGCCTTCGCAAGCTGGTCGTTGAGAAGTTTGCATGTTCAATGCCCTTCGCATGCCGACGTACTCAGCCTACGTTGTGGTACGGCCTGTCACCTGTCCGCCGATGTACGCAAAACCCACAAACTGTACTGCACATTGGTCCGTATGTACTGAATGATACATCGTGGCACATGTGTGACCGTACGACGACTGCGCCTAGCAACGGCAGACCATACAGTCCAAATATTGTGCACGCAGCTACGTGTCGTCTCCCTATAAGAGCTGGATTGCAGTGTGGTACGCCATTCAGACGTGTGGGAGGAACGGACGCCCTGGATGGCGATCAGCATGAGCAGTCTGTTGATGTAGTGGAGCGTGTATTCGGACGTAGTCGTCTCTTCTCACACACCGTGATAGCATGTTGCACCGCGTTCCACATCTGCGACATCCTGCAGAGGCCGGCTGACAGTCGTTCGCGCAATGGACACCGCATACGTACGGGGGCTACCTTCCACGTGTTCTCGAGGCGTGCACATGTTGTTGCGTCTATGTGGGCAGACGTAGTGTGTTGTGACACCTGACACAGGCATGCAATACTCGTTGCAAATGGCGATGGACGTCTACGTTTGCTGGTGACGTTACGCAAATGAACAACAGGTAACCCGTTGTGGTGCGGTTGTTCTCGCTAGAGGTGAATCAGTGTTGGCGACGATCGGTCGAGCTATTAACCGGTTGTTTCAGGGATACCCACCATGCCCACGAACGTGAAAGGGGACCCACCATGCCCACGAACGCGAAAGGGGATCTGGGTGTGAGGCGATACGCGGCGGTGGCTGGGTGGGACCGTCCCCGGCCGGTGAGGGGGGGCCGCCCGGCGTGCTGGCAGCGCGGTGCGTGGGCGCACGCGCTACAGCCGGCTGGTGGGGGCGGCCAGTGGCAGGCGCGCCGGCCGACGGACGCGGCAGGCGGCGCAGCTGCGCGCCGGCGCCCCCTGCTCGCGGCGCCTTGCGGCCAAAGTAGGTCCTCGCGGGCCCGGTGCGAAGCGCGGTGGCCATCTGCAGTGTGCTGGTCCGATTGAGGACTGTGTGCGCTGAGGATGCGCCGCCGCCCGGCGCTCGGCGCCGCGACGCCGTCTGCTGCTCGGTCGCCCCAGCGGTTCTCGCAGGTGGTTTGTATCGCAGCTGTGCGGACGTGTTGGCGCGTGCGCTGTGCTGGGAGAGTTCGCTTCGGCACCCAAGTGGGGCTTTTGTCCTTCTGTGGCGCTGGCGTTGGAGCTGCCGGTCACCGTAGGTGGCGCGTGTTGTCTCCCGCCGGCAATGCCACG
>NW_026048508.1:0-26703 GCF_023864345.2 Schistocerca serialis cubense
CCTCTAGGTGCTTCTCTTTTCCTCAAAACACAGTTTCAATGATGTCTGGCAATTGACCATGGCTGACACCCCTTGTGACACATTCTTCTTCCTCTAGGAAGTCAATATTAGTGATTAACAACCCCTCTGTTAATCCTGTGTCCTTATCTATAAAAACAGGTATTTTCTTCTTTTAACTATGCAATTCATCTGATCTAATACTTCATTCTCTTCTAACTGTTCCACAACACACAAAATTCCTACTGGCAAAGTAGACTCAACAATGACCCAAAGTGATTTCCCAGTTCCCCTTAGGTACACAATCTTGCAGATCAAGTCTTAATGTGATCATTAGCTGTTCTTCTTTCACAACAGCCTCCCCTTGCAACATCCCTACACTGGCAATGGCTTCACCTAACTGAAACATTTTTCCATCAAGTTCCACCCTATGTTGCTGGAGATCGATTATGGCACAAAACTGATATAAGAAATCCAATCCTATAATCATGCTGTAGCCTTCACTCATGTGAGGCACAATCTCTACACATATCCAGAGAAAAGTCTAAGTCCACCTATCCTAATGGTGTGACACAATATCCTCTGCTCCAAACAGTCTGTACCATTGTGGGTCCCATTGCTTATGTTTCAGCAGATCACTAGTGGCTACTGACAGATGCACCCCTGTTCCAATAATATCCTGCAATCCTTTTTTCCTACTATTCTTCTTATCACACAGTCCACCTCTGTATAAGTTTTCATAGCAGCCAATCACTGCAAATGACTGTAGGTATACCTGAAGTTCCCTTTGGCATTTAACCTTATTCTTTCCCAGTCCTCTACTTCTAAAACTATTACTTCCTCTTATTTTATTCACATCACCCTGAGGCCAGTGACACTGACTCCTTACATGCCCCATTAGTCTACATCTGAAACATTTTATACTAGCTGCAAACACTGTCCATTTACCTTCCATTCCAGTTGGCAAATCAATCTCATAACACTCTATAGCTAACCGCACCGGTCTTAAACTGCACATGCTGAGAAATAGTAATAAAGGTGCTAGCTTTAAAAGAACAGTTACAGAGGCATTCTGAGGAAAAACCTCAGGCTTGGCAAACATGTCTTAACCTCATGAGCACTTTAAATTTTCCAGACAGATCTAACTACTGGTTCCCACACGAATGGTGACACTCTGCCATGGCACACACGAAATGCTCAGCTTTACTTAACGTGAGCCACTATGACGTGGCTGGTAGGCACGGTGGATTGCTGATCAACCCAGATGCCATGTGACAACTGGAGTGCCACTACACCAACAAACAAACACACCTCTGATCCGGGCCCAGGGAACATGAACATGTTGATTCCTGTCAAAGCTACCCTGACAACACACATAAAAAGGGAACAGTAATCTGTGCAAATAAAGCTTCACACAATGGCAAGCGGGTACCAACTGGTTAAATTTAACACTCCTTAAAATTACTAGTATTCAGTATCGATCATATCAGTACCTGCTGATTCAGTAACACAACATTCGCATATACCACCCTGCCTTCCACACAGATCAAGCCACAATTTATTATCTTCACAAAACCTATCACAGGGAATACTCTTAGACTTGCACAAGATATGGCCTTAAACACAAACTGGAATTAGTAACACTGACCAATGGTCATGTGCTCAAACACTGGTAGGTGTGTAAATATAACAGGACCCATTTATGACATTACAATATCAAGTACTCAAAATAAGAAACAATGCTTAATGCCACTTAGGTGAGAAGAAGCTACGACTTGCTGGATTCCAGCCATGGTGCTATTACCTCCAATCCACACAGGTGATCTTCAAGGTGGCATAAACCTTAAGTTTGCTGAGTAAGCTGGGAGCTTCTCGACCAGGTTGCATCTGACATCTGTCTCTCTTAGCACCACCTGTCGCTACCAATTCTTAAGCGAGCTGGCCAGGCTTGCCACTGACCAACTTAACCCTGTGCCTTTCCTTGAGACTCGTTCCTTGCAGACAGCTGGAGTTCCCAAAAAGCCACGACTTGCCAGAAAGATGCCCCTCAGTCAACTGGCCTCTCCAGGCCCTGTCAAACCAGCAACACACACACTTTGACCAAAGACCTTAGCTTACGACACACGATCAACTCGACATTGGCAACCTGAGCAGTTAGCAGCACCAGAGGTAAGCTAAACCATCAATATGAGAGCTGCCATGACTCAACCTCCCTGCTTAAACCAACGTTTCTCCCCCTCCCTCCGTTGAGAAGAGACGGGAGGTTGAGTAACCGGCTTAAAGAGTCTGAGGATCTTATTGTGGCTAAATACTTGACAAGCAAGTTAATTGTCCCCAAAACCTTCACAATGGAATACAGTCTGATGAAGCCAGAGAGCGAACTTACCAAGTCTAAAGCCAAACTGAGCTCGCCTGGCATAGCTTCTGATGAAGATCTTATCCCCTACTCTGCCCTGAAACAGACGTCTCCCCTCGTTATAGCACCTGTCAATGAAGGGCCAATTTGATATTGTTCCTAACCTGTTGCCAATTTTCCTTAAAGGTCTCAGGAGTGGTAGATGTGGGCAGAAGATCATTAATATTCTACAAGTTAGACAGTGGGGAGATGACGAGATACCACAACATAAGGGTGGTAGGAGTAGCCTTTGAAGCTTCATGTTGAGCAGAATTAAACATAAAGTTGAGCCAAGGAAGAGTAGTATCCCATTTACTTAGGAACTTATTATGATATATAATCAAGGCTGACTCAAGGTTATGGTTGACTCTTTTGGCAAAGGTTGCTGGCGGATAATATGGTATGGTAGTGACATGCTTAATGGGTTTGTGGAAGCAAAATCATTTAAATTGTTTAGCAACAAGTGCTGGAGCATTATCGCTCACCAGAGCCATATGAGGGTCAAATCAGAAGATGATGTTGGTGAGATGTCTGGCAGTAGTAGTGGCAGTAACTCCATGGCTAAGAACAAGCCACAGAAATTGCAAAAATGTATCAATGATCACAAGGCTATCATGGTTTCCTTTCTTAGTACAGGGGAGGGGTCCCACAAAATCAATAAAGATTTTATCGATAGGGTACTGTTTACACTCAGATTGTAACAACCAGCTCACTGCATTTTTATTAGGTGTGCCCCTTCTACAAGATTCACACTCGCCAACCAAATGCTGGATATCCCTGGACAGTGATGGTCAGGTGAGGCATGCTCATATCTTTGCCAAGGTCTTGTACAGGCCTAAATGCTCATCCACCAACAAACTGTGGAAATAATGAAAGATGGAGGAGACTAACTCAAGAGGCAAGCAAATCCTTAATTGTCTGTGTTCTCTCACTTGTTTATACAATATACCATTTTTCAACATAAACCTCAGCACCTCCTTTCCAGGTAACAATCACCTCCTAATGGGTCCCCACAATGGGCCCTTTTTCTACATAATTTGAAGGTCAGCAAATAATTGGGGCACTTCATTCAGAACAGTACAAGCTAGACCGTGGGAGCCACTGGCTCAATCTCCCTCAGTGGTATCTTCCTGCTCAAACATGTGACTGAGGGCATCAGCTACCTGGTTTTCAGAGCCTGTAACATGGTACACTTTAAAATGAAATGCCAAAATCCAGAGTGCCCACCTCGTGACTCTACCCATTTTCCAGGGCCTGGCCAGGACCTAACTTAATGCCTGATTATAAGTCTCTTTATTGAATTCCCTGCCGAACTGGAACATCATCAATCAGACATATATCATACTGGATCACACTAATTATTCCTAGCTTAGTAGACAAAACATCAGTAAACTCCTCCAAACAACACAACAAATACATAGCCTGCTTTGATTGAAGATGAAGCATGTCAAATTCCCAGTCTCGCAACTTACAGAGTTAGTCTCACTTGAATGGCGACAAGAACACAGGGCTATCTTCTTGCCTTGTGAGAATTTAAAGAAAAATGCATGACTCGAAAAATCAAAGACCACTGTGGTTATAGTTCCTTGAATAAAATCACAGCTGAGCAATGGATTAACTGCAATGTCTTTTTTGACCAGGAGAGTAACAGGCCAGAGGAAATTGAAAATGGACAAGCTACCAGGCATCTCCCCAATCAGAGGCAACTCTTGCCCATTGACCACATAACATCTCTGAGGGCAGTGGTGCACAGAAGATAATTTACACAAATGGCCAAACTCAAAAAACACTAAAGCACTAAATGCACATTCTACTACACAAAGTTTGGACAACCAAATAAGCAAAACACTATATTTTGAGGCATAATACAATTGATCAGTGTACATAAGTGTGTCCACATTTTCTCTGAATTACAGCATGTCATCCCTTTGTTTTTTATTTCATATATCATTATAAATAAGAAATTAATAATTAACAATTAACTCTGTGCAAGAGACAAAAAGCAAACTGAAACACCAGTTTCTCATTAAAAGTGCCACAATCTTTGAATAAGAAACTGCAGCAACTTACAAAATTATCACATACGTTTTAAGAGACCATAACCCAGGGCTCAATTTCAGTCAGAATGCACTGGAACAATGTTCCGGCATCTTCCAGGTAATTTTATTTGCAGGTACATATCACCTTCTGTTTATAACTCCCAGCAACCTCATGATTCTAGTAGCATGGTGATGTCTCATGTCAATGCAAAATAAATAATGTATGGAGTGTTTGAACACGAGTGTATGTATAATGTGCTTTAATGAAATCTTGTTTCTTCCATGTTGTAATTTATGCCACAGCTACTGAGCAGCTGCATGCACAGTATACACATGGCTAAAAGTTGGTAGACATTTGAGATTACACATAAACATTCTTCCCCTCATGTCCCTTTGCCCATGATGCTCAAATTCTTTTCCTCTTTCCCTCCCCTGTACCCTTTTTAGAACATAGGTTGATACTCAAGCTACAAAAAATCGAAACTTGTGATTTTTATGGCTGGGAGTGAGGAGAGGGGAGGGTGGAAGGTTTGTATGGTTGAAGAGGTGCACTATTGCACTTAAAATTTTAGAAATTAAGCACTACAGTAACTTGTACATACATCTGAGTGTATATTTCCTCACAGAGCTTATGTTCCATGCCACAGACCTATCTGTGAGATGACAGTGCCATATCTATGTATTTCTTAACCCTTACAGAAGCCACTACACAGTCAGAATGTAGTGTCACAATATTATTTCAGAAGAAATAGATGTATTAATACTGTGCTTCACATTTGTTCCTCAACATTGTAAAAGAAGTAATTTTCAAATGTGTCATTATGACTTGATATCGGCTACCATGTACTCTGTATGTAACTAAATAAATTTGTTTTCATCATAAGATGAATGCCTACCACTTATTTAGAATGGTGCTGTGGCTGCATGGTATGTACCCCAAATGTCAATAAATCTTTTAAAGAGACCGATCTGCCTAAAACACAAAATAATAAAATAGGAAGGCCTGTACTGGCTTTAACTGTTACAAACAACATTTTTCCATAAACTGAATAGAAATATAATTTTGTCGCAACAAGTCTCATCATTCTGTCAATACTGTAGTAATAATTCAGGACTCACTGATGTAAGAACATAGCTAAAACAATTTCAATTCCAAGTACGTTAGACATCAGAGGTGTAGAGGAGTTAGGTAAGGCAAAGTTCCATGTTCTGGCCCTAAGTGGCCCACTGGAGCCTTACCAACCAGATCATACCATCCTTTGACAATGACACCATTGAATGCAGTGTGTATGTGTGCGTGTGGGGGGGGGGGGGGGAGGGTCATGTGGTCATCACATCCCTCTCCCTTTTATTGAACTGCAACTAATTGATGGAGTAGCTCCTCAGTTTGCCTCATGAGACTGAATGCACCATGTAACAGCCCCCACCACCCTCTTCAATGGATATATCACAGCCTTCTGGGAGACTGAGTGTAGATTTTTCTCCATGTTTCCCCATGCTTTTATCAGATTATTCAAGAGCCTGTGAATTCAGTCATGGTACTGATGAATAGCACCTGCTACTGGCAGTTTCTTTGTGGTGTCTCAAATTTTTCATGAGTAACATTTCATTGGTTTCTCTAATACCTATAATTCATAGAAAAATATCATTAGAGATGCTGCTTTGAAATGGCATCAGCATGTTGCATACTCACTCCACAAAGTATCAAGTTTTTGAAACAGTTTCAGAATACAGCTACATCTTCATCCACATATATAAAGGATTGAGAACTGCATGGCAGGGGGTGCATCTCATTGCAGCAGTTATTGGGACTTTTTCCTGTTCCATTCACATATGGAGAGCAGGAAGAATGACTGTTTAAATGCCTCTTTGTTTGGTGTAATTAATCTTATCCTGCCCTAAAGGAAGTTGTAAAATATTCCTGGAGCTATCATTTAAAGCTCGTTCTTGAAACTTTGTAAGTAGACTTTCTTTGGATATTTTACATCCATCTTCAAGAGTCTGCCAGTTCAGTTCTTTCAACATCTCTGTGACACTCTCTGGTGGCTCAGACGAACCTGTGACCACTCATGCTCCTCTTCTCACTACACATTCAATACCCCCTGTTAGTCCTATTTGTTAATGGTCCCACACACTTGAGCAATATTTCAAAATGGGTCACACAAGTGATTTGTAAGCTTTGTGGAATGAGGACATTTCCCTAGTATTCTAACAATAAACTGAAGTCTGCTACCTGTGTTATCTGAGACTGAGGCTAGTGGTTGTTCCATTTCACTTCCCTACGAAGTGTTTCCCCTAGTTTAGTATTAAAATTATTTTCAAGGTCATTGATATACAATATAAACAGCAATGAATTCATCAAACTTCCCGAAGTTACTTGTATATCTGTTGATGACTCTCCATTGAAGATAACATGCTGTGTACTCCCTACCAAGAAATCCTCAATCTAGTCAGAAATTTTGCTTGACATCCCATACAATTTTACTTTTGTTAATCAGTGTAGTTGAGGTAATGAGTCAAATACTTTTAGGAAATCAAGAAATACTACATCTACCTGACTGCCTTGATAAACGGCTTTTGGGGTATAATATGAGAAAAGTGCAAGTTGGGTTTCCAATGATCTATGTTTTCTTAATCCATGCTGGTTGGCTTGGAGGAAGTCATTCTGTTCAGGATATCTCATTACGTTTATGCCCCGTAAAGGTTCTAATATTCTACAACAGCAAATGGACATCAAAGGTATTAAATGGCAGTTTTCTGGGTCACTTCTGCTACCCTTCTTGTTGACGTGTTTGATCTGTGCTTTCTCCCAGCTACAGTTTTTTGTTCAAGGGATCTGCAATACAGTACAGTTAACAGAGGGACTAACTGAACCAGAAATTTGCAGATATGAACTGGCATTACAACATGTCCTCGGTTGTCGCCACCCACCTGGCATTAATTTACTTTTATTTCTTCAGTCTCAGCGTTTCTTCTCAGTAACTATTACTTTCTTCACTCCCTTCAAGTTTTCCACATTTTTTACTTTATGATTGGCTCTATTTTTCCCAACCCCCATCCCCTAGCACATACAATGCACTTACCTTTCCACTCTTATTAACTCTTACATGATATTCTGTCAGTAATTTTCATCTTGCTAATTCCCTTATCTTCCACCTAAGAGCTCTCAAGTTTTAAAATCTCATCTGGTGCTCTCCACAACAATCAGTCTTTCCTTCCTGCCCCAACTGGTAAGTCTCCTCTGATCTCGGGTTCTGGGCGACTTTTCTGAACTCTCCCAATTTTACAATTTTATAAACCTAGCCATTTCCTTCATCTCTCTTCCTTCCCTTCCAGCCCTTCTGCCAGATGAAGGAGCCTGCACATTTGTTTCAGCTTCTTGTTTTCTTCTGTCATGACTTGGGGAGCAGATTTTTTTATCTATCCAGTTGGATTATATTTTCAAAAACTGATTAGTTTCATTGGTACACATGGTGTAAACGATATTTTCAGATCATTATAGACTATCAAGGTACAAAATTTTCCACCATTCTGCATATAATATATTCAATGTATCCACATATATAAGTTTTATCTAAAATGAAACTATATTAGTTCTTAAGAGCGTCATTTGTGCACATTTTGAACTCTTCTACTGTGTGAAACGCTTTTACTCTATGCCATTTTTGTGTGATGCATTTAAACATATTCAGTGGCATTGTGTGCCTGTACTGGCAACATATTAAATAGGTTTACTCCCATGTATTTGTAGCTATCTTGGTTTTCTTAATTCTAGTGACTGTGATGTCAATCTGCTGTTTCAAGTGTGTGTTCTTTTGATGGATGAACTATTATAATTTATGGCTTTGTTGATTTCCTATGGTATGTATGAGAAAAATTAGTGTAAAGATAGTGGTTAGCACACTGGACTCACATTCGGGAAGATGACGGTTCAATCCTGTGTCCAGCCATCCTGATTTAGGATTTTTGTGATTTCCCTAAATCTCTCCAGGCAAATGCCAGGATGGTTTCTTTGAAAGGGCACGGCCGGCTTCCTTCTCCATCCTTCCCTAATTCAATGAGACCGATGACCTCGTAGTTTGGTCTCTTCCCCCAAACAAACCAACAACCCAAGAGTGTGAAGATGAACATAAGTGTTGATATTTTTAATTTTTTTGAAATATGGTGACTCCACATATGCATCTGATTGTCTTATTTTGTTAAATGAGAACTTTTTTGCATCAGGAAAATACCCTTAACAAAATTGCATATGTCAGGTAGGTATGGAGAAAGTCTTAGAATGCATTGAGCAATAGCTTAACACTAACATAAAACCTTAGTTTACCTGATCAATATATAACACATGCTAACTCAGTACAGATGTAATTAGTCTTACTCTTCCACATTAATTTCAAATCAAGATACATCCCAAGTAGTTTAACTGAACCATGGTCACTGCCTTCATCTTTAATACATAAGCTGAAGAGAATATGTGTTGTTTTTTCCATTGTTTTTGAACCACTTACTGGCTGTTCTGAGACAATCCCTACTTTCATGCTTTAGTGCTACCAAGTCCTCCCCAGCTTTAACAAAAGTGGTGTTATCTGTGCAGGATATGGATTTATGCAACATAATACTGGCTATTTGTTCTCGTATTGTTGGATTCCTCTATCATTTAGGTAGGACCTGATCAGAAATATTTCTGATACACTTAAACCATAGCAGTGGAGCTTTTGTAGCAGAATTCTATGGCTGACAGAGTCAAATACCAACTGAGATCCACAAACACACCATTTACAGATAGTCTTGATTCAGATGACGATAATATAATGAAACAACATTGTCAACTGCTTTTACTGTTGACAAACTGGATCTCTGGATCTGAAGCCATACTGTGAGTCAATAAGAATATTTTTTGTAGACAGCTGTTGACTAATATGCAATATTCTGGTACTTTCAAAAGGATGGGTGCAACAAAGATTGGGCAGTAATTATCAGAACAAGAATCTCACCTTTTTTTTGTTAAGAGGAGTAATGATTGTTGTTTTTAAGGATGAAGAGAGACAGCTGCTAAGAAACATCCATTTTATAAGTGAATGCAGTGGATGTGCTGTTATGACCACCAATTTTTTAGTACAAAATTGGAGAGATCATAAATGTCTACTGATTTTGAGTGCCTTAATTTTGCTGTTGCAGTTGTAATATTGCATACTTTCACTTCTTTTACCTTTTTACTAAAGAGAGGAGTTACATCTTCAAAATTTTGTAGGGAATTATGGATGTTCTCTTCTTTATGGCCATGTTCAGTTGCAGTAGTGTTATTCATATTGTCAACATTACTGAAGAAAGTGTTGAAATCATCTGGTGTGACACTAACATAACAGAAATTATTGTTGCTAATGTCTTTACTTCCACCCCATTAAGTCTTGGCAATAGTCCAGTCTACTTTACATTTATTTTGGGCTTACTAATAAAATCATAATTCCACTTGCACTTGCTTAATCTGATTTCTGCCTTGTATTTGATATTTAACCTTATGTATTTGCTCTTCCTGCATCACCATTCTTTGATCTGTCATAGTAAATCATTAACAGAGTGATAAGCCTATTTAGATCAGGCATGAACCAGCCTCATATATGCGAGATATCGTTCCTGGCAGTTCTCTTATTTCTTTCCCACTACCCTAGGGCAACAAGTTTTTAATGTAACTGACAGTGTACTGCTGAGTAATGTAAATGCATTCACAGTATGAGTGGCTGCGCGGGATTAGCCAAGCAATCTAAGGTGCTGCAGTCCTGTACTGTTTGGCTGGTCCCGGCAGAGGTTCGAGTTCTCCCTCGGGAATGGGTGTGTGTGTGTTTGTACTTTGGATAATTTAGTTTAAGTAGTGTGTAAGCTTAGGGACTGGTGACCTTAGCAGTTAAGTCCCATAAGATTTCACACCCAGTTGAACCCACAGTATGAGTGCTTTCAATCAGTGTGCCATTCCTGTTTGTCATCTTTAGCTGTGTACTGAACTTATCAATGTTCTCCTCATTCAAAAGCCTAATGTTATTAATGTCACTGGAGTCAGATTCTTGGCTTTTAGTTTTTAATTTCAACAAAAGATGTTTAATGTCTGATAAAAAATGTATATTGAACAACTCTATGTCATACTGATTTGTCTCAGCATTATAATTATATTATCAAATCAACATGGGCTGCCTGATTAAGTTATCATTAACACATTGCAGGTCATGTGACCTTTGCATGTTGAGTAGATTAAGTTGTTTGGGTGACCTTAGTCTTATGCCAGTATTTATGTCACCAAAAACTAAAGTTCTGTATTTAGGTCATTCCTGGGAGTGTACAATCAGTTATAACAATCTGGTGTGTAGTTTTTTTGTCATCGGTCTCCTCACCGGTTTTATTTCTCTCCAATGCTAACCTCTTCATCTCATAGTAGCACTTGCAACCTATGTCCTCAATTATCTGCTGGATGCATTCCAATGTCTGTGTACCTTCATAGTTTTTGCCCTCTACAGCTTCCCCTAGTATCATGGAAGTCATTCCCTGGTGTCTTTACAGATGTCCTATCATGCTTATATGAATATGAATATGGTGTCTGCTCTTTCAGACATCCGAAATAACAGACACCATTGATGACCTGCAGCCGTCTAGAATGAAATTAGAATTATGTATTAATACCTTCAGCTGCTGATGGGCTTTGATATATATCAATGGGGACAGGTGAAAATGTGTGCCCTGACTGGGACTCAAACCCGGGATCTCCTGCTTACATGGCAGATGCTCTATCCATCTGAGCAATCGAGGGCACAGAGGATGGTGTGACTGCAGGGACTATATTGAGAATGCCTCCTGCGAGACCCACATTCTCACCTTATACGTCCACACACTACATTCGTAGTGTCCCTACCCAACACACTCATTACTCGTGGAAGACATTCTCACCAAGTCCTGTAAGAGTTTGGGTAATATGTGTGCATCCGCACAGAAGAGGAAGATCATGGCCGGTATTGCCAGAACTATATACTTATATCCATATAGTGTCTGCTCTTTCGGACATGTCTGAAAGAACAGACACCATTGATGACCTGCAGCCATCTATAACAAAATTAGAATTATATATTAATACCTTCAGCTGCTGATGGGCGTTGATATATATCAATGGGGACAGGTGAAAATGTGTGCCCCGACCGGGACTCAAACCTGGGATTTCTTGCTTACATGGCAGATGCTCTATCCATCTGAGCCATCGAAGGCACAGAGGGTAGTGCGACTGCAGGGACTATCTCACGCACACCTCCCGCAAGCACCACATTCTCACCTTATATATCCACACACTACATTTGTAGTGTCCCTACCCAACACACTCATTACTAGTGGAAGACATTCTTACCAAGTCCCGTAAGACTTCGGGTAATATGTGTGCATCTGCACAGAAGAGGAAGGTCATGGCTGGTACTGCCAGAACTATATGCTTAAATGGGTATGGTGTCTGTTCTTTCGGACATGATATATATCAACACCCGTCAGCAGCTGAAGGTATTAATATAAAATTCTAATTTCATTCTAGACAGCTGCAGGTCATCAATGGTGTCTGTTCTTTCGGACATGTCTGGAAGAACAGACACCCTCCTCTGGCAGAGACATCATGTACACTATGCTCGCATTCAAAAATCAACTAATGGTGGTTCAGAAATCAACTTAGAAAGTGTTCAAAAATGTTAAAAAACCAACAGGGTTGCCTTTCAAAATCATATGAATAATCGATAGGCCAAGGTGCGCTGTATGCTAGGCACTCTGTGAGATGAGGTTTCTTACATCAAGAATCTGAATTTGGCGACATCTAAAATTGCTGCAATTTGTGCTTCATTCCAAGACACCATTCCACCAGGACACCTAGTTAGGATGGAAGAGGAAAGACTACTACGAGTAGCATTATCAGGATCTTGGAAGATAGAAGGGGCCGAGAAAGGCCACAGAGGAGATGGAAGAATGATGTCAACAGCGATACGGAAGAGCTGGCTCTAAGAGAAAGAGAATGGACCACAAATGCTAGGAACAGAAACGATTGGTGGAGAAATGTGAAGAATGCATATGGTTTTCCAGAGCAAAGTGACAAATAAGAGAATATACAGTATTAGAGTTCCTGTAACACATACAGTATCGTCAGCATCTTGAAGGATACAAACTCACTCTTTTAAAACAGCACACTGGTCGCTTAGGAGACCATAGATGATGTAGAATTGGTACCAGGCCATCATGCAACCCTCCACTGCTGTCAGAAGTTATGGCAGTGAAATTGTGTTTATATGCTGGCTGGTTGTAGGTAGATGTAGAGACCTGACAGAAAGGGGTTTTTGGATATGCACTTGGCCACCCCATGAATGAAGTAACTCGATTTGTTGGTGTATTGACATAGACTGTCCAACATGTTTACAAGAAATGGTGTTACACTCATGGACATTCAACAAAGATTAAAAACAATGTTCATAAAAACATCCTAAGTGAGTGGGAACGGAGATGCATGTCACACTTTGCCAATGACAATTGGCATAATAAATTGAAGATGGTAGTGTACCAGAATGCTACTAAAATTGTTAATTGCTAGATATTTTACATTAGCAATAGGCCTATTTTAGCATTATCACCATCTTCCGGCTATCTGCGATTCCATGTCGCATCGTGGCACTGTTGCTGTCTTATAATCTTACTGTCGCATAGGTCGTTTCCAACTGCAGCAAGTTTTTTAATCTTTATCTTAATCTCTATTAACTGCTGTTATTGGCAGATGGAAGCTAGGTCTTTTATCGCTTGCATATACTGTTGTGGTTTTGACAGCTAAGATTGACAGCACCTCTGTATTGGTTGTCGATCGTATACAACGCGATAAAAGACCTAGCTTACACCTGGGAATAGCAGCAATTCATAGAGATTAAGATAAATAATCAAAAACTTCCGAACGCTCGGTTTAAGGCGCCATGTCACGGACTGTGCGGCCCCTCCCGCCGGAAGGTCGAGTCCTCCCTCGGGCATGGGTGTGTGTGTTGTTGTTAGCATAAGTTAGTTTAATTACTGTGTAAGTCCAGGGCCCAATGACTTTAGCAGTTTGGTCCCTTAGGAATTCACACACATTTTTAAAAAACTTGGCTGCAGTTGGAAACGACCTATGCGACAGTAAGATTATAAGACAGCAACAATGCCACGATGCAATAGGAAATTGCAGATAGCCTGAAGACGGCGATAATTGCGAAACAGGCCTATTGCTAATGTAAAACACCTTAAAGTTAACAATTACAGCAGCATTCTTGTACATTACCGTCTTCAATTTACTATATCATTACAAGACCTCTACAATGCTGCGGGCTCAAGAGAAAATAAAATGACAATTTGTTTCAAATCCGAGAGTAATTGCTGCTGCCAGTGAATGCATGTCCGTTTTTACCAGTTTCCGAGCAAAAACTGCAAAGAGAACTGCATGCAATTGACGTTTGAAGTCAGGTAACTATCAAAATGCCATAGCCACAGGGGAGCATAAAGCTGCATGTCTTCAATGGGCCAAACGACACAGAAATTGGATAGTAGCTAACCGGTGGTTTGTAGGATGGTCCGACGAATCACAATTTTACCTCTTTTCATGTGATGCAAGGCACGCACTAACGGCGCAACTGCAGTCTGTAAATGGTGTTTACTGACGGAAAAAAATCACAGCAACAAAATAATTAATGAAGAATAATGAAATTTCGGGAATATGTTTATCAGCCGGTCGCTGTGGCCGAGCGGTTCTAGGCGCTTCAGTCCGGAACCGCGCGACTGCTACGGTCGCAGATTCGAATCCTGCCTCGGGCATGGATGTGTGTGATGTCCTTAGGTTAGTTAGGTTTAAGTAGTTATAAGTTCTAAGGGACTGATGAACTCATATGTTAAGTCCCATAGTGCTCAGAGCCATCTGAATCATTTTTTTTGCTTACGTTTATCTAGGTAAGTTTTTTAAGCAATTAACATTGCAAGATCACTGGTTGAAGTAAGAGTGACCTAAGTCATTGAAAATTTGAAATACTGGTACATTAATAACCGGTGCTGAATGCAAGCATGAAAACGTGAATGATTCTGCTGTACAGGTGTCAGATGTCATTTTATGGGATGGGGTTTCATGCCTGTTGCACTCACTCGGTCAATACTGGGGCTGTTAATGTTGTTTGTGGATGATCCTGGAGTCGTCATCTGATGATGCCCCATATTTTCTCAATTGTAGACATATCTGGTGATCGAGCCCGCCAAGGCAACATGCCGATATTCGTAGAGCATGTTGGGGTACAGCAGCGGTTTGTGGGCGAGCGTTATCCTGTTGGAAAACCCCCTGGTATGCTGATAATGAATGGCAGCAAAACATGCCGAATCACAGACTGACGTACAAACTTGCAGTGAGGATGCATGGGATAACTACAAGAGTGCTCCCACTGCCATATGAAATTGCACCCCAGACGATGAATCCTGGTGTAGATGTAGGGTGTCTAGCACACGGACTGGCTGGTTGCAGGCCCTCAGCTGGCCTCTTTCTAACCAACACACGGCCATCACTGGCACCGAGGCAGAACCACCTTTCATTAGCAAATACAACAAACCTCCACCCTGCCCTCCAACGAGCTCTCACTCGACACCACTGAAGTCGCAAACGGCGGCAGTTTGGAGTTGGTGGAATGCACGCTATAGGGTATCTGGCTTGGAGCTGTCCTTGAAGTAACCGATTTCTAACAGTTCATTGTGTCACTGTGGTGCCAACTGCTGCTCAAGTTGCTGCTGCAAATGCAGTACGACCCTCCAGAACCATACACCGATCATGATGGTGTTACCTCTCCGTAGTGCCTTCTGACCGTCCAGAGCTGGGCCTTCTTTCGACAGTGCATTCTTGTGACCACCACTGTCAGCAGTCATGTACAGTGGCTACATTCATGCCAAGAAGGAACATCCAGCTTCTCGTAGCTGTATTATACGACCTTATTTAAACTCAGTGAGGTGTTGATAATGGCGTCTTTGTCACCTTAAAGGCGTTCTTGACTACGATAAACTCACCACTTCCTATCTCAAAGGTGGCTGATTTATGTTACTGGCGCGACTTTGGAACAGATATCATATTTCAGATGTAAAAACATGCCTACCAACATTTGTTTATGTCGCACAACTTCTTCTCACTATTGGAATTTTTTCCGTCAGTGTAGTTCTGGAACGAGGTTGTTCTATAGTACTTTTGGGGTGTTTCTCGTACCAAGATTTTGGCCCACTCATTCATGTTAAGTGAAGACGAACCAAGATGTTTATTTTAGTAATCTTGGTGGTCACCAATAAGTCTTCACTACGAGAACTGCCATATTCACAAGGATGCACGCATACCATCTGGAGTGGCAGGGAGCGGGCAGGGAGTGGTAAGGCGCTGGGTCAAAATTAAATCATTCATTCTGACAAAGATATTATCATACTCAGTTCTAAACTCTACAAAGGAATTATGAAAACTGATAAGATTGTAGCTTTAAACATAAAATGATAAAAGAATTTGTTCAGAATTATTGACCTGAACGTTCAAGTTATTTTCTTTACAAAGCGAAACTTTGGCACTCTATTTTGAAGTAAGTTAAGTTTTAAGAAAGTAAATTAAGGAGGGGGGGGGGGGTGATCTTGGAAACCAAATCCACAGTTTTGAAGATACGGCAATGAAATTCTGCACCATGCTTTACATGAAATTAACATATTTAAAATTAACTTCCTTGGATTATATATGTACTTAAGTCTTTGACAGAATTTAAAAAAAGTAATTTATGTATATTTTTTCAGGAACTGTTCAAGAAATTTCTACAAAATTTTCTGTGTTTACTTTCGTTGCAAGCACTTTGCCCCGTATCTCACCTTACACTCAGGTTTTGAAAATTTGCTCTTGAGACTACATTTATTGGGTTTATGGAAATAAGTGTACAATGTTTCATAATTGTAGCCTTCGTAGATTCTGAGAAAAAGGTATATCAATTTTGAAAATAGATAATTTTCAGAAAATGAAGTTTGAAGTTCACCATAACGTTTTTTCTTATGTCACCTCTTCAGAAGGCCCCACATCTGTACTCAGGGCCCTCGTTCCCTTTAAGGCTTCTCTTCTGGTTTTTTGTGTTCTGCCTTCTTTCCTTTGCCAGGTCCTCGACCAACTTTGTAGCTGCAGAGAGGCACTGTAAATCTATTTTTCTTAATATGTCTTGAGTTAAATTTCCTATTTTAAACCCCAGTCTCTCTAATATCTTCGTCCTACCTACGTTGTCATCATTAAATTCAAGAAGTATATCATAAGTTGCAATTCTGACAACTGTAGCAGATGAAATGTGATTTGAGGGCTTCGTTTCCATATGAGTGAATTTACAGGCTCATTTGGATCCTGGGTTTGCCTTCAATACACTTTTTTAGAAGTTCAGTATCAGCCAGTAACCTGAAAGTGGGCTTGACAACATACAGGATACAATTTGGAAGACTCTCCTTGTGAATGTAATGTATGGAATCGTCGTTCACCGAGCTAGCATTGAAGAGTCGATTGAAAAAGCGGGCGCGGCTGGAAGCTTGCGTCATGCATTTAATTATTTTTCAGGCACTTTGGATGTAATTCATCACTGAAACATACTATCCATAAGTTCTTCTAGCAAATAAAATATAAATTGAAAATTGACATTTTTGGTCAATTTCATGACTGTCTGTCCCTTCCATTTTTTTAAAAAAAGGACTTAATCTGGCCAACCACAGAGTGGAAAAGTAATGAACCACCAGTACAACCTGAAATTGTTTCTATAAAGTCAGTCTTAGTTAACTGTGTATTTACTAGAAATTTCTAGATTTTACAATTTTTGATAAAAGCCTGAAGTAACAAAATCCAGGAATGTGCCTGTTCCTTTGGATGTGCATGTTTCGTTCGCAATTCTACTTGTGTCCGCTCATAACAAGCATAGTGCCTAGCCACATCGCACTGTGTCAAAAGCTGCTATAATATATCAAAAAATACAAACAAAACAGTCAAGATTAACTTACATAGTTGAGCAGCGACTGTAGTCGTTATGAAATACGTAAAACCGTTACTGTTTACAGTGTAGCCTATATAAATGATCTGATAGAAATCGTCAGATGGTCTTTAAGACTATTCGCAGATGATGCGGTTGTCTGTGACAAAGTGGCAGCGCCAGAAGACAGTGTCGATTCTCAGAATGACTTGCAGAGGATTGATGAATGGTGCAGGCTCTGGCAGTTGACCCTGAACCTAAATAAATGTAACGTATTGTGCATACATTGGAAAAGAAATCCACTACTATGCAGCTACACTATTGATGACAAATTGCCGGAAACAGCAATCATCGTAAAACATCTAGGAGTACTATCAAGCTTACTGACAGCTTGGGGTTATCAGGTTCGGTGAACAGTGCAGTGGAATATCTGAGACCAGTCTTTAAAAATAACTGCAGTAAAATGGAAATGACACTCACGTCTCCCAAAGAATTAGCATCCATCATAAAATCCTTAAAATCTAAGTATTCCAGTGGGTATGATAACATATCGACAAAGTTATTCAAAGAGTGCTCATGAGAGTTGAGTTCTAGCTTAAGTTATTTGTATAATCATTCTCTTATCAGCGGAACGTTTCCAGACTGTCTAAAATATGCTGAAGTTAAAAGGATAAAGAGATACCATCAAACTATCGACCAATTTCATTTTTGCTGGCGTTCTCAAAAATATTTGAAAATGGTGTGTTCAAGCGTCTCCTTAAGCATCTGACTGCAAATAATATATTGTCCGAGTCACAATTTGGATTTCTTAAGGGTTCTGACATAGAGAAAGCTATTTACTCTTACAGAGAGAATGTACTTAATTCATCAGATAATAAATTAGACGCTACTGGCATTTTCTATGACCTGTCAAAAGCCTTTGACCGTGTGAACCATGGCATTCTCTTAAGTAAATTAGAATATTATGGTGTCACCAGCAGTGCTGCAAAATGGTTTGAGTCTTATCTATCTAACAGGAAACAAAGGGTGTCGTTGCAAAATACCTGCGCAGTAGGCAGTCTTCATCTGACTGGGAATTAATTACATGTGGTGTTCCTCAAGGTTCCATCTTGGGTCCATTGCTTTTTCTTGTGTACAGTAATGACTTCTCATCTGTTATATTGCCAGATGCTACATCTGTTTTGTTTGCAGATGATACAAACATTGCAATAAGTAGCAAGTCAAGTACAGATTTAGAAATAGCTGCTAATCAAATTTTCACTGACATTAATAAGTGGTTTGAGGCTAATTCACTGTCATTAAACCGACTATATGGAATTCAGAACCTGTAAGAGATTTCCTTCCAGCATGAGTGTAACATATTAATACATGCAGATCGAAGACATTGACAGTGTTAAATTTCTAGGATTACAACTTGATAATAAATTCAGTTGGGAAGGGAATACCACAAATTTACTTCAGCGCCTAAACAAGTCAGTATTTGCCGTGAGAATGATGTCAGATGTAGCAGATATAAATATAAAAAACTTGCATACTTTGCTTACTTTCATCCTATTATATTATATGGGATCATATTCCGAGGCAACTCATCAAACCGAGCAAAAGTTTTTGGGGTGCAAAGGTGTGTTATAAGAATCATTTGTGGTGTAAATTCAAGAACATCTTGTAGAAACCTGTTCAAGGAACTTTGTATTCTAACCACTGGTTCTTAGTATATTTATTCCTCAGTGAAATTTGTTGCAAGTAATGCATCTCTATTTCCATCCAATAGCTCAGTACATAGTATCAACACTAGGAATAAGAACAATCTACATAAAGACCTAAAATCACTTACCTTGGTCCAAAAAGGGGTACAATAATCAGGAACACACATTCTCAATAAATTGCCAGCAACATCAAAAACTTGGTTTCAGACGAAGCACAGTTTAAACAGAGTTTGAAAGACTTTTTGATAGTCAACTCCTTCTACTCCATGGATGAATACGATAACAGAGACTGTTAAGGCAACTTAAGTAAAAATATCTGTTAGATTTCAGTTTTGACAGCACTTGGTCACAACAGTCAAGATTAGGTATTTTGTGTATGATAAATTTATTAATAGTGCGTAATAGTATTTCATTCTGAGAGAGTGTTAATTCTGTAAATATTAGGTGTTCCAGTTTACTGCATTGTATTAACCTATTTCGACAATCACCTAGCAAATGATCAGGGTAGTAAGCATTATATTCAAATGTTTTATGTTTTAATGTTATACTTTCCGACATGTTCCACACCCACGAGAATCATCTCATTTTTTGGGTCTACAGAACGAAAACTAAATTTAATCTAATCTAATCTACAGCGACCTTAAATGGAATGACCACATGACCCGACCAAACAGTAGGAAAAACAGATGCTAGACTGAGAGTTATTTATTTATTTATTCTTTGCCCATGGACTCCAGCTGAAAATCCAGCTGAGAGTATTGGGTGTGTCATACAATAGGCTATTAACATCAGATTTGATTTCATTATATATAAATGAAACAAATAATTAAACAGAAACAGTCTCTAAGCATACAAACGTATTACATGTTTCACATTGTATATACATACAAATCGAAACACCATACAGAAATGATAATTTTTGGAGGTACATTTCAGTAATGGCATAACATATTTAAACACCATCTTAGTATTCACTCAAACTGTATATACATTTCTCTGTGAGATATAGTTTCAAATGATTTTTAAAACATTTTAGGTCTGTTTATTTTTCAATGATTTTGGGGAGTTTATTAAAAAACCTTTTGCCTGCTTCTTCAGGGGCAGTCATAGACAGTTTTAGATTTCTGTTTATCACGTAGTAATTTTCATTTCCTCTTGTACTGTGTTTGTGTACATCTTTATTTAGGAGGTTTTTATCGCTTGACCTTACCGCCATTATGCTTTGGTATATGTACAGTGAATATACTGTCATAATATTATAGTGTACAAAAGCTTGCCTACAGGTCTGTCTTGGTGGTATTTTTGCAATGCGTCTCACTGCTCTTTTCTGAATTGTGAACATTCTTTTTAAGTTGCCAGCTTGTGCACTTCCCCATATATGAACTGAATAAGACAAATGTGGGAAGACATTGATCTGAGGTCTTTATCATCCACAGTCTTAGCTGTTTTATGCATGATGCAGATCTGTTTGTTCACCTTTTTACACAGTGCATCTATGTGCTCCCCCCATGCCAAATGTTTGTCTATTATAGTTCCTAGAAAGTTTGTACTGGTTACTTCTTTAATAGTCTTTCCAATTATATGAACATTTATATTGCAATTTTCACTATGCTTGGTCTGAAATACTGCATTCATTGTTTTTGACTGATTCATAAACAGGTTGTTTTGTGTTAAGAAAGAGAAGTATCTTAAGGAAATGCAACGCATCCGCAAAGGCAAGGCTTACAATGCACTTGTTCGACCGCTTCTGGAGTGTTGTTCATCAATATGGCATTCTTACCGGTAGGAGTGACAGAAGAGACAGAGAATATCCAATAAAGAGCGGTGCGTTTAGTCGACGCGAGAGCATTACGCGTATGCTCAATAAAGTCCACTGAAGACGGCACAAGAGAAGAGTTGTGGATCACGGAGAGGTTTATTATTGAAATTTCGGGATACATCTCGCGTAATGACCACGACGAGAAAATTCGAGAAACTGAGCTAATACGGAGGTCTATGGACTGTTATTCTTTCCACGCGCCGTTCGCGAGTGGAACTGGGCAGGGGCGATCAGTTAGTGGTACGAGAAGTAACCTCGACCACACACCGTTAGGTGGCTTGCGGAGCATGATGCAGTCGTAGACGCAGCTGGAATATGTGAGACGCGCAGAGCGGACAGATGGCTTCGGCGCGCTGCAGTTGGTGCACCCATCAAACCGCAGGGCACCGGGCGCTAGCAGGCGTCCGTCAGTGTGGGACGCGGCGCGCTGGCGGCGCGACGTAGCACAGTGTGTGTGGGCAGCAGGCAGCGTGCGCGGCGCCATGGCCGACGAGAAGACGGCGCTGCTCGAGGGGGCACCCCGGCTGACCACAGGTAGGCTGCACGCAACCGCGCCCACGCGTCTCGGCCATACACTCCCCCACACCCATGCCCGACATAACACCCGGCTACACGTGCGAAGACGTCCGTAACTGTTGCGATAATTGTTACTAAAAGTTTTCCAAATACTGAACACTGGTACACTTATACCATGTAACAAGGTCACGTCTCACTTTTACCTTTACTGAACAGCGCAAGCTATCGGTAAGTTCTTAGAAGTTCTGACGTCATACTTCACGTAAATGACATCGGGTTCAAATGGTTCAAATGGCTCTGAGCACTATGGGACTCAACTGCTGAGGTCATTAGTCCCCTAGAACTTAGAACTAGTTAAACCTAACTAACCTAAGGACATCACAAACATCCATGCCCGAGGCAGGATTCGAACCTGCGACCGTAGCGGTCCTGCGGTTCCAGACTGCAGCGCCTTTAACCGCACGGCCACTTCGGTCGGCAATGACATCGGGAATGTTGTTGTTTGTAGTCTGTTTTTCGATGGGTCTAGTGAACAACGCGAGTCATCAATATATTTTTATGTCTGACGTCATACGTTACGTAATTGGCGTCAGCTATGTTTTTGTCTATGTGTGTCAGTTATGTCGTTCGTGTTCTGTAACATTAGTTGTTATCGTGTTGTACACTAGACCTATGTAGATCTACTGCAGACGGCGAGTGTAATGATCATGTTACTGCCGTTCTCCTTTGCACTTTTTCATTTAGCCATACTGCAGTGCCTATGTTGTTCCGTCATGCATGCATGTCCGAAGGAACAGGCACAGCCGCGACCGCAGCAGTTACGAAATACACGAAATGTATTCGCAGTTGCGGATATGGACAACCGTCAGCTGTGTATTGGAATGACGACAATGGTTGTCCATATTCGCTACTGCGAATACATTTCATGTATTTCGTAACGGCTGCGGTCGCGGCTGTAAATGTTCCTTCGGACATGCATGCATGACGGAAGGAACATTGCATCGTAATTTCTGAACAACACAGGCACTGCGATATCATATTTATTCACCGACACTCGACAACCGACTTTCATTTAAAATATCTCCCCTAGATGGGAATATACGCAATGAACGTATCACTGCAGGTTGTAGACACATGGTTGACGACATGTCGAAGTTTGGCAGTGGAGCGTCTTCGGATAGTCTAACCATAAGGCGACCGCTCGCGATGAACGGAGAATATGGATTAGAGTCCAGATCTGGCACGAATTTTCGTTGTCGTTATTCCATTATACAGCTGATGATTGTCCATATTCGCAACTGTGAGTTCATTCCGTGAATTTTTTTTTAGCGGCCGTTGTGACAGACGAATCTGTAGGTGACCTCAGGTCTATGTTAGATTGGAACGTGATAGTTTGGTTACAAGCTGGTGAAGCCAAACAAATCTGTCACGGTAAATAACTTTTTTTTTTTTTCAAAATAAAAAAAGTGGTTGCAGAATGATCTATAGCGTAGCTGAAGGCCTACGTTTGATCGCAAGGTAACGTTTTACTCGTGACGCGGTGAATGATGCCAATCTTTTTTGTATATATGGCGTATTCCATGGTTACAAATGCATCCCCGGTATAAACTACTATTTTTCCACTGTGGTCTTATCTGTTCAACGTGTTAACCATAAGATCATCCCTATCCTAAACTCGCTATTACCGTGGACATTCCGTTAGTTTGTTTTCGCTTTGCTCATTTTCCCTGTTGTTAGTGACGTCAGCCATTTGGTTTCTTGATGCTCGTATAACCACCACGTTAAAGATTTCGTCGATATCTCGGCATGGTATCGCGTCACTTACTAATTCCGTTTCAGTTGCAGATTTTGGTCGTGTGTTTTGTGTGTTATATATCGTTTAGTTCTCCTGCGCGATGGCCTCGATCCTGTTGTCTACTAGACCTAGTATACTAGACCAGTACAAATCTAGTGGAGATGGGATCCACTGATGACGACGCTTTGCATTGTGTCATATACTTCACTGAAGTGACAAAAGTCATGGGGTACGGATAATTCCTAATGTCGTGTCGGACCCGCATATGCCCGGTGTAGTGCAGCAACTAAGCCAACGGCCTTGCCGCTGTGGTAACACCGGTTGCCGTCAGATCACCGAAGTTAAGCGCTGTCGGGCTGGGTTAGCACTTGGATGGGTGACCATCCGGTCTGCCGGGCGCCGTTGGCAAGCGGGATGCACTCAGCCCTTGTGAGGCAAACTGAGGAGCTATTTGGTTGAGAAGTAGCGGCTCCGGTCTCGGAAACTGACATACGGGCGGGAGAGCGGTGTGCTGATCACATGCCCCTCCATATCCGCATCCAGTGACGCCTATGGGTTGAGGATGACACGGCAGCCGGTCGGTCCCGTTGGGTCTTCTGGACTGTTAGGAAGGAGTTAAGTTTTTTTTATTGCAGCAACTCGGCATGGCGTGGACTAAACAAGTCGTTGGAAGTCCCCTGCAGAAATACTGCGTCACGCTACCTCTGTAGCCGACCACAACTGCGAAAGTGACGCCGGTGCAGGATTTTATGCACGAATTGACCTCTCGATTATGGCCCATAAATGTCCGGTAGAATTCATGCTGGGCGACCTGAGCGGCCAAACCATTGTTATTCAAACCAATCGCGAGCAATTGTGGCGCGGGGACACGACGTATTGTCATCCACAAAAATTCCATCGTTGTTTGGGAACATGACAGCCCGCAAATGGTCTCCAAGTAGTCGAAAGTAACTATTTGCAGTCAATGATAGGTTCCATTGGAGCGGAGGACACAGTGCATTCCATGTAAACACAGTCCACATCATTATGGAGCCACCAACAGCTTACACAGTGCCTTGTTGGCAACTTGGGTCCATGGCTTCATGACGTCTGCCCCACACTCGAACCCTACCATCACCTCTTGCCAACAGAAATCGGAACTCATCTGACCATGCCACGGTTTTCCGGTCGTCTAGGGTCCAATCGATACGGTCACGAGCCCAGGAAAGGCGCCATAGGCGACGTCATGTTGTTAGCAAAGGCACTCGCGTTGGTCGTCTGCTGACATAGTCCATTAACACCAAATTTCGGCGCATTGTTCTGACGGATACATTCTCGTACGTGCTGCATTGATTTCTGTAGTTGTTATCACTCAATGTTGCTTGTGTGTTAGCACTGACAAGTCTACGCAAACGCCTTTACTCTCTGACTTTAAGTGAAGGCCATCGGCCACTGCGTTGTCCATCGTGGAGGTAATGTCTGAAATTTCATATTCTCGGCCCCTTTTGACGCTGTAGGTCTTGGAATACTAAGTTCCCTAACGTTTTCCGAAATGGAATGGCTCAAGCATCTAGCTTCAACTATTATTCCGCGATCAAAGTCCATTGATTCCCACCGTGCGGCCATAATCACTTCGGACTCCCTTTCATATGAATCGTCTGAGAAAAAATTACAGCTCCACCAATGCACTGTCCTTTTATACCTTGCGTACGCTATACTACTGCCACCTGAGTACGTGCTTCAGTGTAGACCAAAATATTTTATTCTCTTATCAAGTTGAGAAGACAAACTGAAGCGACTATAGCGTATTCTGATGACTGGGTTTGTGATGGTCTGGTCCTGAGTTACCGATGCCAATGAATGTCACGACAAAACTCTGTTACTAAACGAAGGTTGTATGGGCAGACAGATCTGCAGATAGCTCCAGGCCTAGGTTAAGTCGGAAGTTGCGAAGCCAACAAATGTGTCATCTTTTATTTTTTTAGATATATGCTGCCAATTCATATGTAACCTTCACGTCCGCATATTCATACTGTAGGGTAATATTTTCCAAGTTTTTAATATGGTTGAAGGCGTTAGTAACAATGAAACCCCCGCCCAAACCCTCTCCTGCGGTGTAGGTCGCTCAGTTCGTCAGTTTTCATTTTGCTAATGTTTTCGAATTATTAGTGACGTCATATTGGTTGCATCTCCATCATGAGAATGACGTCACTGCGCAATCACCGCGGTACCACAGTATTTCGTACTGTATTATAACAAAATGACTGGCAGTCATGCAGTATACAAAAAGAACATCCAGTTCAACTGAATTTGATGTATCTAAAATCAAATATTCTTAAAATTAACGTAGATCGACTGATTTCATTGCAAAATGAGGAAAAGTGAATTGTGTTATAATCAGGAAGTTCTTCGTAGTCAGAGAGACATACCACTACCTCCAAACGATAAATATTTTAAGTGAACCTATGTCGCTGATCTAGTTCTCCAAACAACAGAAATCAGTTATGACAGGAAAATATGAAATTACCATAAATATGTTTTTTGCCAAATTCCTGTTGTCAAAATTTTTTTCTTCAAATTTTTTTCGGTTTCTTCCAGCACACTTTTAATGCATTCTTCACTGCCTGCTATACGTGTTGTGCCGTCCGCATTTCGTAAGTTGTTAAGTGCTCCACCCCCCCCCCCCCCTCCCTCCCCGCCATTGTAGATTCCATTTTCCAATATCTTTTAGACATACAAACTGAAAAGAAATGGAAGTAGTATAATCCCTGGCTGACTCCTTTCCCTATCCCGAAAGTTTCTGTACATCCTTACTGTATTCTTGCATTTTTGCTGTTTCTTCTTGGATTTTGTACAGGTTTCTGATTAGCTGTATATGATACTCTGTCATTCTCATGAAGTACACAGTGCTTCCCACATTTCTGAGTGTCTTACAGAAATGCTTTGATTTAGTCTATGACGTAAATAAATAGGTATTGTAGATATTCTCAAGCTTTTTCCACGATCTATCTTACGTCTGGAATTTGACCCATGGTGTCTCTTCCTCTTCTGAATCCCCCTTGTTTCCTTGGTAGCTCTCTGCCCATGTGTGGTTATATCGGATCTGGATGACGTTTTTAAGAGAATTTTGCTAGCATGTATTATGGAAGCTATTTTTATTCAATTTTCATATCCTTCTGGCTTCGTTACTCTGACGAGGTGCGCTAACAGCTGATTCCTATTGTGGAGAAACTGGGAGTAGAGACTGCGATTTATAGAGCGGTCACCTTGAGCAATGTTTGGGGTGAATGCTACGGAGTTGGGTCACAGCTGCCTCGAAGGCGTCGCGTTATCGCTCCAGAAAGCTCCCGGTGGCTGTGGTCGACCCGTTTCCTCTAAGCGTTGCGCATACACCGTGTTGACTGTGTAACTGGCACCCAAGGGAGCAGTACAGAGTGCCTGGCAAGAGTT
>NW_026048509.1:0-7500 GCF_023864345.2 Schistocerca serialis cubense
ATCAGCGGCGCGGATGCGCCGTGAATGACAACACCAACGGTCGCGGCGAGCGAGGCAGCCTGCCTGCCACTGCCCACCCGCACCGCAGAGCCACCTGTTGGCGGCGTAGCGAATGCGGGCGGCAGTCCCAGGCCGGTACCCACGCCCCCGACAGATGGCGGGCGGGAGGCGCCTGCGGCAGCCGCACGACGTGGCCAGCGTACGCCACTGGGTGCAATGGCCGGCGCGGGCAGCGGCGAGCCGCGGCCTTTGTCGGACACTGCGCCTCTGGCCGGAGCGACGCGTTCGGCGGCAGGCGTCGGCAGCGGGCTGCCTTCACCTCCCGAACTTGCGCTCGGCACTCGTGGCGACGCGGTTGACGTCGCGGAGCGTGTCGGCAGGGGGATGCCAGACCTCCTCGGCGTGCGCACACAAAGTACACACGACGCGGGGGTGGCAACCACCGCCGTCCTGGGCGTCGCAGACGCCTGCACACTCACACAGGGTGAGGGCAAGGCAGCCTGTGAGCCCACCACGCTGCTGCGGGTCAGGACCGCCGAGTAAGTTAAACCTAAGTCCAGCCGGTCTGTCCTACTAGCTTCGGGGACCGGACTGGGCTGTGGCCATAGCCCCTCTCTATTATCTAAGGCTAGGCGGCCTATGGTACTAGCTTCCCGAGCCGCTTTCGCCTGTGGCTTGCGCCCAGCACTAACTAAGGACGAAGGGCCTGTCCTACTAGCTTCGGGGGCCCTCGCCTGTGACCTCCCGCCGGCCGACCACTCTGGGTGCCCCAGAGAGCCAGACACGGCATCGTGTCCCATACCCACTCTCCCCCGACTGGCAGCGCCGGGGGTTGCGGAATCTGCATTGCAGAGCCGCTGGTGTAGCCGCAGCGTCTTCAGCCGCGGGTCGCGTCGGCCGCAAAACTGGCACTCGAAAACGGGGACCGTTTCCGGGTCGTGCAGCCTCCTGTAGTGGCGGAGGAGGGCCGAGTGGTCCTTGTACTCGCCAAAGGTTGGTCTCCCGGCAGCCTTGGTGACGAAGCAGATCCGGCAGCGGAAGACCTCCGCCGGCAGCGTCACCACAAGCTCCATCGTTCAGGTCGCGGACCTGAAACAGGAGAATAAGCGCGACCGCTTCCCGGTGCAGAAATCAGTCCATATGAGCTCACATTAAGCTGATAAGAACAGATACTACACTTTGATCTTAGCCAAAAGGCCGAGAAGCGATAAAGGAAAATCCGCATTCGAAGGGCCTAAATGCTTGCAGCGTGTGCGCTCCACATGTGGGAGTGACACACGGTGGTACGGGCCGATATGGCAACAGGCGACCGTCGAAAACATCGCAAAAGCAAGTGCGGGAAAGAAGGACAATTCGCGAGAGCACTCGTCAACAGCCCAGTACTACCCTCCATGGCGAACAGTAAACTGCGACTCCCATTTGAACGCCGCAAGCTGCCAGGGCAGTGGAGAAGCCGTGAGGCCGCCCCACAGCAGCGCCAGGCCGGCGCGAGCTACACCGGCGCGAGGCCGGCGCGAGCTACACCTAGCCTAGTGCTTACATCGTCCACCGCCAACTGCATACGTGTGTACACACGTATTCTGCGTGCGTGCGGCGGCGACGACGACGTTCGCGAGGAGCTAAGGATATAACTCCAAAAAATGAAATTAAAATTATCTGTGGCCGGACCATATGTGACGCCAACGAGGCATCCGAAGGCACCCTTCTGTGCCCATATAAATTACCAGCCTAGTGTAATGCGGCTGCAAGAGCGGTCCGGCTAACCGCAAAAAAAAAAAAAAAAAAAATAAAAAAATAAAAAAATTCATAAGATAATGCTAAATTAATTACAAGAAATCGTGGAAACCGTGGAAATCGTGGTGTGTATGCAGCTAACTACTGGGCACATCGACAACTGCAACAAGTTTTGCTACCAGCGGAATATCTGATAACTGCAGAATATTTACCCATTTCAGGCTGTGTTTTAATTATTTTTAGGTGGGCCGATCCCGGCGGTACTGCAATGCCGGGCCAACCCGCGACAGAGGTGGAGCAAGCCCCTAGCACTCCGTCATGAGCCAAAAATGAGTTTAATATTCTGGTCCTGCGATGCAGGACGTATCAGATATTAAGCTGATAAGAACAGATACTACACTTTGATCTTAGCCAAAAGGCCGAGAAGCGATAAAGGAAAATCCGCATTCGAAGGGCCTAAATGCTTGCAGCGTGTGCGCTCCACATGTGGGAGTGACACACGGTGGTACGGGCCGATATGGCAACAGGCGACCGTCGAAAACATCGCAAAAGCAAGTGCGGGAAAGAAGGACAATTCGCGAGAGCACTCGTCAACAGCCCAGTACTACCCTCCATGGCGAACAGTAAACTGCGACTCCCATTTGAACGCCGCAAGCTGCCAGGGCAGTGGAGAAGCCGTGAGGCCGCCCCACAGCAGCGCCAGGCCGGCGCGAGCTACACCGGCGCGAGGCCGGCGCGAGCTACACCTAGCCTAGTGCTTACATCGTCCACCGCCAACTGCATACGTGTGTACACACGTATTCTGCGTGCGTGCGGCGGCGACGACGACGTTCGCGAGGAGCTAAGGATATAACTCCAAAAAATGAAATTAAAATTATCTGTGGCCGGACCATATGTGACGCCAACGAGGCATCCGAAGGCACCCTTCTGTGCCCATATAAATTACCAGCCTAGTGTAATGCGGCTGCAAGAGCGGTCCGGCTAACCGCAAAAAAAAAAAAAAAAAAAATAAAAAAATAAAAAAATTCATAAGATAATGCTAAATTAATTACAAGAAATCGTGGAAACCGTGGAAATCGTGGTGTGTATGCAGCTAACTACTGGGCACATCGACAACTGCAACAAGTTTTGCTACCAGCGGAATATCTGATAACTGCAGAATATTTACCCATTTCAGGCTGTGTTTTAATTATTTTTAGGTGGGCCGATCCCGGCGGTACTGCAATGCCGGGCCAACCCGCGACAGAGGTGGAGCAAGCCCCTAGCACTCCGTCATGAGCCAAAAATGAGTTTAATATTCTGGTCCTGCGATGCAGGACGTATCAGATATTAAGCTGATAAGAACAGATACTACACTTTGATCTTAGCCAAAAGGCCGAGAAGCGATAAAGGAAAATCCGCATTCGAAGGGCCTAAATGCTTGCAGCGTGTGCGCTCCACATGTGGGAGTGACACACGGTGGTACGGGCCGATATGGCAACAGGCGACCGTCGAAAACATCGCAAAAGCAAGTGCGGGAAAGAAGGACAATTCGCGAGAGCACTCGTCAACAGCCCAGTACTACCCTCCATGGCGAACAGTAAACTGCGACTCCCATTTGAACGCCGCAAGCTGCCAGGGCAGTGGAGAAGCCGTGAGGCCGCCCCACAGCAGCGCCAGGCCGGCGCGAGCTACACCGGCGCGAGGCCGGCGCGAGCTACACCTAGCCTAGTGCTTACATCGTCCACCGCCAACTGCATACGTGTGTACACACGTATTCTGCGTGCGTGCGGCGGCGACGACGACGTTCGCGAGGAGCTAAGGATATAACTCCAAAAAATGAAATTAAAATTATCTGTGGCCGGACCATATGTGACGCCAACGAGGCATCCGAAGGCACCCTTCTGTGCCCATATAAATTACCAGCCTAGTGTAATGCGGCTGCAAGAGCGGTCCGGCTAACCGCAAAAAAAAAAAAAAAAAAAATAAAAAAATAAAAAAATTCATAAGATAATGCTAAATTAATTACAAGAAATCGTGGAAACCGTGGAAATCGTGGTGTGTATGCAGCTAACTACTGGGCACATCGACAACTGCAACAAGTTTTGCTACCAGCGGAATATCTGATAACTGCAGAATATTTACCCATTTCAGGCTGTGTTTTAATTATTTTTAGGTGGGCCGATCCCGGCGGTACTGCAATGCCGGGCCAACCCGCGACAGAGGTGGAGCAAGCCCCTAGCACTCCGTCATGAGCCAAAAATGAGTTTAATATTCTGGTCCTGCGATGCAGGACGTATCAGATATTAAGCTGATAAGAACAGATTTTTATTTTCCAGAGATAATTCTTAGTTACAGTTTTAAGAAGTATAAATTTAAAAAAAGAATATTCATGACTCTATACAATGCGAGTTTTACAAATTTAATGAAAATTTAAGTCAAAATATATAGTAGACGGTTCTAACCGTACTTAAGTAATTGAATATTATTCTAATTCGTGGGTTAAGCCCACTACTTAAATATTGGAAGACCGCGTTAGGCGCGGATGCTTAAGTATATTACCTTAAGATTAATCCCGCGATAGGCGCGGCCTTAGATATTTCAGACCGGGAATGGTTTGGTGCTAGTTTTAGGATCTATTTTATTTATTGCATTCTTCTCCATGCCCTGACAGCACACTGCACATGCACGGCTGCCAGCGGCTGGTGTGCCACGCACGCAGGCGGGTCACACACAGCCGGACTTCTCCCCTCTGTCCGCCTTGCGGCAGACGTCACCGGGGTGTCGTGGCAGGAGGGCGTTGCTTCCCACGCTGGCTGGAGACTGCCGGGCAGTAGGCACACGTTTGGCGCCGCCTAGCACCGCGCCAACCGAGGTGGGGGCCATATTCGGCGGACACCACGGAGGGAGGGGCACCAGGCAGCACCGCACGCACCGCTACTGACTCGGCACTGCTGCAGTGCGGCGCGAAGGTGGTGTAGCGCCGCTGGTCCCGCGTCGTGGAGGAGAATCTCGACACCGACGTCACGAAGGCACCGACCTCGAAGTTCTCCGACGACTGCAGTCTCGAGGGTCTCGCAGCCTGACGTCAGAGCATGCCACAGTCTAGGGGGACACATACTGGCGGTGGCCAGTAATGTGTTCCACGTAAATGTCGCGGGACCACTTGATGGTGTCAGACACCATCAGCCGCCGCATCAGTTGGCAGTAGCGGCTAGCGATGCCTAGGTGCCGAAGCACTGCATCGTTCTGGCGGTCCCACGCCCCCAGACTGCCAACAACCAGGGCGTCGACAGTGACGGAGTAGCCGCGAGCGGCTAATCCGCGCGCAACGTCGGCGTACTTTATCCTCTTCAGTTGCCGAGCGTTGTCGAGCGCAATCCGCCTATTCTCGAAGGGGATTGTCACATCGACGATGGTCACAGTCTTCGCGGCCTCGTCAGTTATTACGAGGTCCGGACGCAGCCCACTGCTGTCCCCTATGACGGCTTGGTTAATCCTGATGTCAGGAACAGCAGCGTTTCCTCTCCTTGGCCGCCCAGCGACTGCTGTCGCGAGGCGGTTGAGGACCGCGTTGTGGCGATACTGCAGGGCTGCTGAGTGCACCATGCACGCGTTAATCACGTGCGGGAGCGTCTCGTTGTTGTGGCCACAGCGTCGGCAGGCTTTGTTGTTGTTTGCCCGCCCATCAAAGCGGCGACAACCGTTCAGAGGCACGACTCCGAGCCTGGCGCGATGGATAAAGCGCCAGTCTGCGAAGCGGGTGTATTTGCCTCCCGCTATGAAGTGGTTGGACGCTGTGGACTCCCTGGTACACTCAAACACCTTCCCCTGGTCAGGTTTCCTGAGTAGGAGGTTGCGCAGGCGCTGCCTCAGACACTCGCGGAGCGTCCGCGAGAGGAGCCGTTTGGCGCCCCCTCCCACCCGGACATGCTCGACGCCAGTGTTGACGATGCGTCCCACGCTGTCATCATCGTGTTGTGGTCCATCGCCGCCATCATCGAGGTGTCGTGTAGTCACAGGCGCCGTCCCCTCCGTGGCCGGCTGCGTCACCCCTCCGATGCCGCCGTGTTCCGCGTCGTCAGCGATGGCGGGTCGGCCGTTGACCTCCACCTGCAACTCAGAAAGCAGCTCACTCCAGCGCCAGGTGACGCCACGCGGCGCTAGGCGCCTTGTGGCGTTCCTGACGCGCGTCCACAGTGACTGGATGTCACCTCCGTCGCGTGCGAGGTCACCCTCAGTGCTGCCGCTAAGGTAGGTGGCCAAGTCGGAACGACTCGGCTCCCTCCCCAGTCGGCGGCGCGCGGCCGTAGTTAGTGTGGCCCAGGCGATGTCGCGGACGGTGGCGTCGTCGCAGTGCAGCATGCGGAAGCCGTGGACGATCGTCGAGATGTCCGCAGCGTCCGCGAGCGGCGTCAGGCCGCATCCTCCCTCTCCCAGCGCGAGGTACAGCTGTTCGGTGGACGCACGCTGCGGGAGGAACAGCCAAGATTTGACAGCCGCTTTCACTGCCTTGTCGAGTGCAGATAGCGGCCCCTTGCGTACCGCTCCGCCCCGCATGACAAAGTCAAGCCTAGGGAGGAGGAAGACACGCACAGCGTCAATCTTCTGCCAGGGAGCCAGCAGGGAAGCGTCCAGGTGCTGCAAGTCGCGTCGAATTGCCGCGATCGCATCCGTTGGCGTCTGCGTGACTTTGTACCCGGTGGGAACGCCAAGATGGAGGTAGGCGTCACCCGCACCGAGCACGGCTGGTTCTCCCCCTTGTAGGGCGAATACCGAGCCTAGTGTCTGCCGACGGCGGATGTGAAGCGTGGCACACTTCGACGGCTTGAAGGTAAGCCCGGCCCACGTCGCCGCCTCACCCACAACATTGAGGAGCGTCTGCATCGCCTCTGAATCCCGCGCCAGAAGCACGATATCGTCCGCATACGCCAGTGCACTCACACTGACGCCGCTAAGCGGAATACCACACTCATTTCTGAGCGAGGTTGCGGCGCGAAGTACCGGCTCGAGCGCGAGATTAAAGACGATGGGCGACAGTGGACAGCCCTGCTTGACCCCCGCCTGGATCTCTATCTCCTCCGTTAGTCCGTCAGATGTACGGACGCGGGTGGAGCAACCATCGTACATGTCGGCAATTAGATGGTGCAATTGCTCTGGTAGTCCCATCCTGCTCAGTACTCCAAGGAGGTGAGCGTGAGGCACTGAACCAAAAGCATTCGCCAGATCAAGCCAAGCAAAGCATGCTTGGCCTCCCCTGCGCCTTGCATCGTCAATCGCCGTCTGCACAATGAAATTGTGCTCATAGCAGCCTTCAAACGTGCGGAAGCCCTTCTGCTCTGGGGAGAGCAGGTTCAACCGCTCCGCCCAGAGGGAAGTGCGGTCCGCAACGATTGCAGCAAAGAGCTTAGAGATGGTAGAGCTCAATGCTAAAGGCCGCCAGTTTGTCACATCCGAGACGTCCCCTTTCTTGTGGATGAGGACGGTAGCGGATATTTTCCACTGCACCGGAGTCTTCCGCTCATTCCAGCAGCGCGAGAAGATCCTAGCTAGCACATGGCAGCCAGGATCCTCACGTCGCAAGTCCGAGTAGGTGACTCCGTCTGCCCCAGGAGCAGTATTGCTCGCCTTCTGGAGCCGCTGTTGCACCACTGAAGGGGTGATCGGCAGCAGGACCTCCTCGCTGACATCAGGAGGCGTGGTGGCGGCAAAGTCCGGGACAGCAGCTGGTGCATCTGAAACAGAGAAGTCAGATTTCGCATAGATCTTTTTAAAGTGCTCCGTGAG
>NW_026048509.1:12500-28380 GCF_023864345.2 Schistocerca serialis cubense
GAGCAGGTCCCAAAATTGTTGGTAGAACTCATAAGGGAGACCGTCGGGGCCAGGTGACTTGCGTCCCGGACAGGCACGGAGGACAGATGTGAGGTCAGCGAGTGTCACGGGCTCGGTTAAGGAGCCGCGGTCATGACGATCCAAAGAAGTTGGCACCCCACTGACAAGTGCACGTTGGGCGGCAACGTCGACCTCAACATCCTGGAAGAGGTGCGTGAAATGGTCCGTCAGGTGTTGGAGGACGTCGCGGTTGTCTGTGATACGCACACCATCGTCTGTCTTAAGGCGCAAAATGGTGTTCTTCTTGGCACGAGTTCGTTCAGAGGCAAGGTGATAAAGGGATGGCTCCTCGCCTTCAATCAGGGATGCAGGACGACACCTCACCACCATACCGTCGGCTTTCTCCCGAGAGAAGCGAAGGATTTGCGCCTTAATTTTGTTGAGGCGCATGCGGAGCTGGTCATACCGGTCAGCAGGAAGAGTCAGGGCGTCAGTGAGACACTGCTGATAGAAGGCCAACGTACTACGTTTCCAGTGGGCGACGTCGCGACTGTATTGCCGGATAACACGTCGCAGCCGGGGCTTCGCACAGCGGAGCCACCAAACCACCGTGGTAGGGTACCGGGAAGTGTCCACGAGACAATCCTGCCACGTTTTCGTGACAAGAGCACGAAGTTCGGGCAGGGACAGATGAAGGGTATTCATCTTCCAAGAGGTGCCATGAGGAACCGGGGCAGGACCCGCGATACGCAAGGAACACGAGTACGCACAGTGGTCACTAAAGGCCACGGGTATGACTTGGACGGCACAAAGGGCGGGAGTCAAATCAGCCGAGACATAAACACGATCAATACGGCTGGCTCCAGTGGGATAGATGTGGGTAAATTGCGTGTAGGCGGGATGGAAGTGGCGCCATGTGTCAGTAAGGTCAGCCGCCCGAAGGAGTGAAGCGAGCGCTTCACACCGCATAGGCGTCGGGACCTGGTCAACTTCGGCTACCACACAGTTGAAGTCTCCGCCAAAGACGATAGGGCGACGAGCTGCTAAGAAAGGGGGGAGATCAGTCTGAAAAAGTGTCGTTCTGTCATGCCTGTGGTTAGCACCGGAAGGAGCATAGACATTTAGAAAAAGGACATCTTGAAGGATACATGCAAGAACGCGACCGTTGGGTAGCGTGGTAACGTGGGATGGAGTAAACTCTGATCGGTAGAGCAAAGCAGTACCCCGCCGGGCGTCAGGGTCGATGTTATACAGTGCCTCATAACCAGCAAGGTCAGATAGAAAAGGGGCACAAACTTCCTGGAGAAAGACCACATCAAACGCACCAAGGCGGAGAAAGTCCTTCAGAGATCGAAGTTTGACCGGGTTGGAGATGGAGTTGATATTGATCGTTAAAAGGGAGAGGGCTCCCGGCGGACGGTCAAAGGCAGGCATGGGAGAGCAACACAGAGTAGACAACGGCAGATAGGGTCACGGCCGTAGGGAAGCAGGTGTGGAAACATCCACACCAGAAGCCAGCGATATCACCCCGGATGTGAGAAACAAATACCAAGCAGCTCATGTGGGGAAAGGCCCACTCAATCACGCATGTCATCGCCCTCGTCGTCAGCCCAGTTCAGGCCTCCCCCATCGGCAGGATAGTCTAAGCCAGGCGGCGCAGACGCGTCGGACACAGTAGGATGTGAAAGGGTGCGAGTACGCTGCATTGGCTGGTCGCTACCCTGGTCATGTTTCCGTTTTGCAGGGATCGCTCCCCGATCTCGCGAGGAACTGATAAGAGCCTCTAGTTGCCGAGCAGTTTGCCGCATACCGCCCGAGCGGTCAGCGGAAACAGAGCGGGAAACTGAGGAGGCCTGAGAGTCAGCCTCACTGCCGCTCTCAGGAGGACGTAAACCGTCCGCTTCCTCCGCCGACTGGTCCGGGTTCGCCTTCTTGCGCCGATGACGACGGCGGGGGGACTTAGCGTCATCTGCCGGGATGGGCGGGGTAGGAAGAACGACCTCCATCTGTTCGACCGCGACCACATCACTCGCCATAGCAGGCACATCAGACGCCGCCGGCGGTACCGCCACAACGGGCGTCTGGTCCGGGACGGGTCCGTCAGCCGGTGCACTGGGTGCCGGTTGCACTGCTTCTGGCGGGGGCGACACGTCAGGTCGCTCAGCGGGACGGTGGGCAGCGCCCGCCACTACCTCGCTGAGGAGAGGCACAAGGTCGGTACCAGCAGTGCGTTCCCGCGGCAGTTGCACAGGACGCCGGCGCGGGCAGTCCACGCGGAGATGCTCCGTCGATTGACAAAGGGAGCAAGTTTGCGGTTGCCCAATATAGGTGACCTGGGCCCTGGTACTCGCAACATTTATATACGACGGGATGTGCTGGCGGAGGTCCATGCGGACACTACGAACGCCGCTGTTGCCCTGGAAACGGTAGGCACTTCCCCACTTCTCATTCGTGATGCTGAGCACCGTGCCATACCGCGACAGGACACGGCCGATTACGTCATTGGGACACTCAGGGGGTACGTTAAATACCCGCACAGTCCGTATCCCAAAGCCAGATGGCACTATATGCACTGTTCCGACAGTTCCATCGAAGTAGCGGAACGGATGTTCGCCCGCGAGTGCCAGGCCATACTTTTCGTATTTCTCCTGGTCGAGAAATTTCACGAATAACGAGAATAAGACAAAATCCAGTTGAAAGGTGTCGACGTCATTTTCCGGTACTTTCAGATCACCAAATATCCATTCCTGTATTTCAAAGGCCGTAGGCCGTCTCGCTGCTCTGTCGAATACGCATTGAATACTGTTCGACCGGTTCGACATATTCACCGCAAAAATATCAACGCTGGAAAAACCAAGAACAAACGAAACGACCACGAAACGCGACTCGCGACCCGCGACCCGCTACAGAGCACAACGGACCGCTCCGACCGCGGGGTGCTTCTTAGCCAAAAGGCCGAGAAGCGATAAAGGAAAATCCGCATTCGAAGGGCCTAAATGCTTGCAGCGTGTGCGCTCCACATGTGGGAGTGACACACGGTGGTACGGGCCGATATGGCAACAGGCGACCGTCGAAAACATCGCAAAAGCAAGTGCGGGAAAGAAGGACAATTCGCGAGAGCACTCGTCAACAGCCCAGTACTACCCTCCATGGCGAACAGTAAACTGCGACTCCCATTTGAACGCCGCAAGCTGCCAGGGCAGTGGAGAAGCCGTGAGGCCGCCCCACAGCAGCGCCAGGCCGGCGCGAGCTACACCGGCGCGAGGCCGGCGCGAGCTACACCTAGCCTAGTGCTTACATCGTCCACCGCCAACTGCATACGTGTGTACACACGTATTCTGCGTGCGTGCGGCGGCGACGACGACGTTCGCGAGGAGCTAAGGATATAACTCCAAAAAATGAAATTAAAATTATCTGTGGCCGGACCATATGTGACGCCAACGAGGCATCCGAAGGCACCCTTCTGTGCCCATATAAATTACCAGCCTAGTGTAATGCGGCTGCAAGAGCGGTCCGGCTAACCGCAAAAAAAAAAAAAAAAAAAAAAAAAATAAAAAAATTCATAAGATAATGCTAAATTAATTACAAGAAATCGTGGAAACCGTGGAAATCGTGGTGTGTATGCAGCTAACTACTGGGCACATCGACAACTGCAACAAGTTTTGCTACCAGCGGAATATCTGATAACTGCAGAATATTTACCCATTTCAGGCTGTGTTTTAATTATTTTTAGGTGGGCCGATCCCGGCGGTACTGCAATGCCGGGCCAACCCGCGACAGAGGTGGAGCAAGCCCCTAGCACTCCGTCATGAGCCAAAAATGAGTTTAATATTCTGGTCCTGCGATGCAGGACGTATCAGATATTAAGCTGATAAGAACAGATACTACACTTTGATCTTAGCCAAAAGGCCGAGAAGCGATAAAGGAAAATCCGCATTCGAAGGGCCTAAATGCTTGCAGCGTGTGCGCTCCACATGTGGGAGTGACACACGGTGGTACGGGCCGATATGGCAACAGGCGACCGTCGAAAACATCGCAAAAGCAAGTGCGGGAAAGAAGGACAATTCGCGAGAGCACTCGTCAACAGCCCAGTACTACCCTCCATGGCGAACAGTAAACTGCGACTCCCATTTGAACGCCGCAAGCTGCCAGGGCAGTGGAGAAGCCGTGAGGCCGCCCCACAGCAGCGCCAGGCCGGCGCGAGCTACACCGGCGCGAGGCCGGCGCGAGCTACACCTAGCCTAGTGCTTACATCGTCCACCGCCAACTGCATACGTGTGTACACACGTATTCTGCGTGCGTGCGGCGGCGACGACGACGTTCGCGAGGAGCTAAGGATATAACTCCAAAAAATGAAATTAAAATTATCTGTGGCCGGACCATATGTGACGCCAACGAGGCATCCGAAGGCACCCTTCTGTGCCCATATAAATTACCAGCCTAGTGTAATGCGGCTGCAAGAGCGGTCCGGCTAACCGCAAAAAAAAAAAAAAAAAAATAAAAAAATAAAAAAATTCATAAGATAATGCTAAATTAATTACAAGAAATCGTGGAAACCGTGGAAATCGTGGTGTGTATGCAGCTAACTACTGGGCACATCGACAACTGCAACAAGTTTTGCTACCAGCGGAATATCTGATAACTGCAGAATATTTACCCATTTCAGGCTGTGTTTTAATTATTTTTAGGTGGGCCGATCCCGGCGGTACTGCAATGCCGGGCCAACCCGCGACAGAGGTGGAGCAAGCCCCTAGCACTCCGTCATGAGCCAAAAATGAGTTTAATATTCTGGTCCTGCGATGCAGGACGTATCAGATATTAAGCTGATAAGAACAGATACTACACTTTGATCTTAGCCAAAAGGCCGAGAAGCGATAAAGGAAAATCCGCATTCGAAGGGCCTAAATGCTTGCAGCGTGTGCGCTCCACATGTGGGAGTGACACACGGTGGTACGGGCCGATATGGCAACAGGCGACCGTCGAAAACATCGCAAAAGCAAGTGCGGGAAAGAAGGACAATTCGCGAGAGCACTCGTCAACAGCCCAGTACTACCCTCCATGGCGAACAGTAAACTGCGACTCCCATTTGAACGCCGCAAGCTGCCAGGGCAGTGGAGAAGCCGTGAGGCCGCCCCACAGCAGCGCCAGGCCGGCGCGAGCTACACCGGCGCGAGGCCGGCGCGAGCTACACCTAGCCTAGTGCTTACATCGTCCACCGCCAACTGCATACGTGTGTACACACGTATTCTGCGTGCGTGCGGCGGCGACGACGACGTTCGCGAGGAGCTAAGGATATAACTCCAAAAAATGAAATTAAAATTATCTGTGGCCGGACCATATGTGACGCCAACGAGGCATCCGAAGGCACCCTTCTGTGCCCATATAAATTACCAGCCTAGTGTAATGCGGCTGCAAGAGCGGTCCGGCTAACCGCAAAAAAAAAAAAAAAAAAATAAAAAAATAAAAAAATTCATAAGATAATGCTAAATTAATTACAAGAAATCGTGGAAACCGTGGAAATCGTGGTGTGTATGCAGCTAACTACTGGGCACATCGACAACTGCAACAAGTTTTGCTACCAGCGGAATATCTGATAACTGCAGAATATTTACCCATTTCAGGCTGTGTTTTAATTATTTTTAGGTGGGCCGATCCCGGCGGTACTGCAATGCCGGGCCAACCCGCGACAGAGGTGGAGCAAGCCCCTAGCACTCCGTCATGAGCCAAAAATGAGTTTAATATTCTGGTCCTGCGATGCAGGACGTATCAGATATTAAGCTGATAAGAACAGATACTACACTTTGATCTTAGCCAAAAGGCCGAGAAGCGATAAAGGAAAATCCGCATTCGAAGGGCCTAAATGCTTGCAGCGTGTGCGCTCCACATGTGGGAGTGACACACGGTGGTACGGGCCGATATGGCAACAGGCGACCGTCGAAAACATCGCAAAAGCAAGTGCGGGAAAGAAGGACAATTCGCGAGAGCACTCGTCAACAGCCCAGTACTACCCTCCATGGCGAACAGTAAACTGCGACTCCCATTTGAACGCCGCAAGCTGCCAGGGCAGTGGAGAAGCCGTGAGGCCGCCCCACAGCAGCGCCAGGCCGGCGCGAGCTACACCGGCGCGAGGCCGGCGCGAGCTACACCTAGCCTAGTGCTTACATCGTCCACCGCCAACTGCATACGTGTGTACACACGTATTCTGCGTGCGTGCGGCGGCGACGACGACGTTCGCGAGGAGCTAAGGATATAACTCCAAAAAATGAAATTAAAATTATCTGTGGCCGGACCATATGTGACGCCAACGAGGCATCCGAAGGCACCCTTCTGTGCCCATATAAATTACCAGCCTAGTGTAATGCGGCTGCAAGAGCGGTCCGGCTAACCGCAAAAAAAAAAAAAAAAAAATAAAAAAATAAAAAAATTCATAAGATAATGCTAAATTAATTACAAGAAATCGTGGAAACCGTGGAAATCGTGGTGTGTATGCAGCTAACTACTGGGCACATCGACAACTGCAACAAGTTTTGCTACCAGCGGAATATCTGATAACTGCAGAATATTTACCCATTTCAGGCTGTGTTTTAATTATTTTTAGGTGGGCCGATCCCGGCGGTACTGCAATGCCGGGCCAACCCGCGACAGAGGTGGAGCAAGCCCCTAGCACTCCGTCATGAGCCAAAAATGAGTTTAATATTCTGGTCCTGCGATGCAGGACGTATCAGATATTAAGCTGATAAGAACAGATACTACACTTTGATCTTAGCCAAAAGGCCGAGAAGCGATAAAGGAAAATCCGCATTCGAAGGGCCTAAATGCTTGCAGCGTGTGCGCTCCACATGTGGGAGTGACACACGGTGGTACGGGCCGATATGGCAACAGGCGACCGTCGAAAACATCGCAAAAGCAAGTGCGGGAAAGAAGGACAATTCGCGAGAGCACTCGTCAACAGCCCAGTACTACCCTCCATGGCGAACAGTAAACTGCGACTCCCATTTGAACGCCGCAAGCTGCCAGGGCAGTGGAGAAGCCGTGAGGCCGCCCCACAGCAGCGCCAGGCCGGCGCGAGCTACACCGGCGCGAGGCCGGCGCGAGCTACACCTAGCCTAGTGCTTACATCGTCCACCGCCAACTGCATACGTGTGTACACACGTATTCTGCGTGCGTGCGGCGGCGACGACGACGTTCGCGAGGAGCTAAGGATATAACTCCAAAAAATGAAATTAAAATTATCTGTGGCCGGACCATATGTGACGCCAACGAGGCATCCGAAGGCACCCTTCTGTGCCCATATAAATTACCAGCCTAGTGTAATGCGGCTGCAAGAGCGGTCCGGCTAACCGCAAAAAAAAAAAAAAAAAAAATAAAAAAATAAAAAAATTCATAAGATAATGCTAAATTAATTACAAGAAATCGTGGAAACCGTGGAAATCGTGGTGTGTATGCAGCTAACTACTGGGCACATCGACAACTGCAACAAGTTTTGCTACCAGCGGAATATCTGATAACTGCAGAATATTTACCCATTTCAGGCTGTGTTTTAATTATTTTTAGGTGGGCCGATCCCGGCGGTACTGCAATGCCGGGCCAACCCGCGACAGAGGTGGAGCAAGCCCCTAGCACTCCGTCATGAGCCAAAAATGAGTTTAATATTCTGGTCCTGCGATGCAGGACGTATCAGATATTAAGCTGATAAGAACAGATACTACACTTTGATCTTAGCCAAAAGGCCGAGAAGCGATAAAGGAAAATCCGCATTCGAAGGGCCTAAATGCTTGCAGCGTGTGCGCTCCACATGTGGGAGTGACACACGGTGGTACGGGCCGATATGGCAACAGGCGACCGTCGAAAACATCGCAAAAGCAAGTGCGGGAAAGAAGGACAATTCGCGAGAGCACTCGTCAACAGCCCAGTACTACCCTCCATGGCGAACAGTAAACTGCGACTCCCATTTGAACGCCGCAAGCTGCCAGGGCAGTGGAGAAGCCGTGAGGCCGCCCCACAGCAGCGCCAGGCCGGCGCGAGCTACACCGGCGCGAGGCCGGCGCGAGCTACACCTAGCCTAGTGCTTACATCGTCCACCGCCAACTGCATACGTGTGTACACACGTATTCTGCGTGCGTGCGGCGGCGACGACGACGTTCGCGAGGAGCTAAGGATATAACTCCAAAAAATGAAATTAAAATTATCTGTGGCCGGACCATATGTGACGCCAACGAGGCATCCGAAGGCACCCTTCTGTGCCCATATAAATTACCAGCCTAGTGTAATGCGGCTGCAAGAGCGGTCCGGCTAACCGCAAAAAAAAAAAAAAAAAAAAAAAATAAAAAAATTCATAAGATAATGCTAAATTAATTACAAGAAATCGTGGAAACCGTGGAAATCGTGGTGTGTATGCAGCTAACTACTGGGCACATCGACAACTGCAACAAGTTTTGCTACCAGCGGAATATCTGATAACTGCAGAATATTTACCCATTTCAGGCTGTGTTTTAATTATTTTTAGGTGGGCCGATCCCGGCGGTACTGCAATGCCGGGCCAACCCGCGACAGAGGTGGAGCAAGCCCCTAGCACTCCGTCATGAGCCAAAAATGAGTTTAATATTCTGGTCCTGCGATGCAGGACGTATCAGATATTAAGCTGATAAGAACAGATACTACACTTTGATCTTAGCCAAAAGGCCGAGAAGCGATAAAGGAAAATCCGCATTCGAAGGGCCTAAATGCTTGCAGCGTGTGCGCTCCACATGTGGGAGTGACACACGGTGGTACGGGCCGATATGGCAACAGGCGACCGTCGAAAACATCGCAAAAGCAAGTGCGGGAAAGAAGGACAATTCGCGAGAGCACTCGTCAACAGCCCAGTACTACCCTCCATGGCGAACAGTAAACTGCGACTCCCATTTGAACGCCGCAAGCTGCCAGGGCAGTGGAGAAGCCGTGAGGCCGCCCCACAGCAGCGCCAGGCCGGCGCGAGCTACACCGGCGCGAGGCCGGCGCGAGCTACACCTAGCCTAGTGCTTACATCGTCCACCGCCAACTGCATACGTGTGTACACACGTATTCTGCGTGCGTGCGGCGGCGACGACGACGTTCGCGAGGAGCTAAGGATATAACTCCAAAAAATGAAATTAAAATTATCTGTGGCCGGACCATATGTGACGCCAACGAGGCATCCGAAGGCACCCTTCTGTGCCCATATAAATTACCAGCCTAGTGTAATGCGGCTGCAAGAGCGGTCCGGCTAACCGCAAAAAAAAAAAAAAAAAAAAATAAAAAAATAAAAAAATTCATAAGATAATGCTAAATTAATTACAAGAAATCGTGGAAACCGTGGAAATCGTGGTGTGTATGCAGCTAACTACTGGGCACATCGACAACTGCAACAAGTTTTGCTACCAGCGGAATATCTGATAACTGCAGAATATTTACCCATTTCAGGCTGTGTTTTAATTATTTTTAGGTGGGCCGATCCCGGCGGTACTGCAATGCCGGGCCAACCCGCGACAGAGGTGGAGCAAGCCCCTAGCACTCCGTCATGAGCCAAAAATGAGTTTAATATTCTGGTCCTGCGATGCAGGACGTATCAGATATTAAGCTGATAAGAACAGATACTACACTTTGATCTTAGCCAAAAGGCCGAGAAGCGATAAAGGAAAATCCGCATTCGAAGGGCCTAAATGCTTGCAGCGTGTGCGCTCCACATGTGGGAGTGACACACGGTGGTACGGGCCGATATGGCAACAGGCGACCGTCGAAAACATCGCAAAAGCAAGTGCGGGAAAGAAGGACAATTCGCGAGAGCACTCGTCAACAGCCCAGTACTACCCTCCATGGCGAACAGTAAACTGCGACTCCCATTTGAACGCCGCAAGCTGCCAGGGCAGTGGAGAAGCCGTGAGGCCGCCCCACAGCAGCGCCAGGCCGGCGCGAGCTACACCGGCGCGAGGCCGGCGCGAGCTACACCTAGCCTAGTGCTTACATCGTCCACCGCCAACTGCATACGTGTGTACACACGTATTCTGCGTGCGTGCGGCGGCGACGACGACGTTCGCGAGGAGCTAAGGATATAACTCCAAAAAATGAAATTAAAATTATCTGTGGCCGGACCATATGTGACGCCAACGAGGCATCCGAAGGCACCCTTCTGTGCCCATATAAATTACCAGCCTAGTGTAATGCGGCTGCAAGAGCGGTCCGGCTAACCGCAAAAAAAAAAAAAAAAAAAATAAAAAAATAAAAAAATTCATAAGATAATGCTAAATTAATTACAAGAAATCGTGGAAACCGTGGAAATCGTGGTGTGTATGCAGCTAACTACTGGGCACATCGACAACTGCAACAAGTTTTGCTACCAGCGGAATATCTGATAACTGCAGAATATTTACCCATTTCAGGCTGTGTTTTAATTATTTTTAGGTGGGCCGATCCCGGCGGTACTGCAATGCCGGGCCAACCCGCGACAGAGGTGGAGCAAGCCCCTAGCACTCCGTCATGAGCCAAAAATGAGTTTAATATTCTGGTCCTGCGATGCAGGACGTATCAGATATTAAGCTGATAAGAACAGATACTACACTTTGATCTTAGCCAAAAGGCCGAGAAGCGATAAAGGAAAATCCGCATTCGAAGGGCCTAAATGCTTGCAGCGTGTGCGCTCCACATGTGGGAGTGACACACGGTGGTACGGGCCGATATGGCAACAGGCGACCGTCGAAAACATCGCAAAAGCAAGTGCGGGAAAGAAGGACAATTCGCGAGAGCACTCGTCAACAGCCCAGTACTACCCTCCATGGCGAACAGTAAACTGCGACTCCCATTTGAACGCCGCAAGCTGCCAGGGCAGTGGAGAAGCCGTGAGGCCGCCCCACAGCAGCGCCAGGCCGGCGCGAGCTACACCGGCGCGAGGCCGGCGCGAGCTACACCTAGCCTAGTGCTTACATCGTCCACCGCCAACTGCATACGTGTGTACACACGTATTCTGCGTGCGTGCGGCGGCGACGACGACGTTCGCGAGGAGCTAAGGATATAACTCCAAAAAATGAAATTAAAATTATCTGTGGCCGGACCATATGTGACGCCAACGAGGCATCCGAAGGCACCCTTCTGTGCCCATATAAATTACCAGCCTAGTGTAATGCGGCTGCAAGAGCGGTCCGGCTAACCGCAAAAAAAAAAAAAAAAAAAATAAAAAAATAAAAAAATTCATAAGATAATGCTAAATTAATTACAAGAAATCGTGGAAACCGTGGAAATCGTGGTGTGTATGCAGCTAACTACTGGGCACATCGACAACTGCAACAAGTTTTGCTACCAGCGGAATATCTGATAACTGCAGAATATTTACCCATTTCAGGCTGTGTTTTAATTATTTTTAGGTGGGCCGATCCCGGCGGTACTGCAATGCCGGGCCAACCCGCGACAGAGGTGGAGCAAGCCCCTAGCACTCCGTCATGAGCCAAAAATGAGTTTAATATTCTGGTCCTGCGATGCAGGACGTATCAGATATTAAGCTGATAAGAACAGATACTACACTTTGATCTTAGCCAAAAGGCCGAGAAGCGATAAAGGAAAATCCGCATTCGAAGGGCCTAAATGCTTGCAGCGTGTGCGCTCCACATGTGGGAGTGACACACGGTGGTACGGGCCGATATGGCAACAGGCGACCGTCGAAAACATCGCAAAAGCAAGTGCGGGAAAGAAGGACAATTCGCGAGAGCACTCGTCAACAGCCCAGTACTACCCTCCATGGCGAACAGTAAACTGCGACTCCCATTTGAACGCCGCAAGCTGCCAGGGCAGTGGAGAAGCCGTGAGGCCGCCCCACAGCAGCGCCAGGCCGGCGCGAGCTACACCGGCGCGAGGCCGGCGCGAGCTACACCTAGCCTAGTGCTTACATCGTCCACCGCCAACTGCATACGTGTGTACACACGTATTCTGCGTGCGTGCGGCGGCGACGACGACGTTCGCGAGGAGCTAAGGATATAACTCCAAAAAATGAAATTAAAATTATCTGTGGCCGGACCATATGTGACGCCAACGAGGCATCCGAAGGCACCCTTCTGTGCCCATATAAATTACCAGCCTAGTGTAATGCGGCTGCAAGAGCGGTCCGGCTAACCGCAAAAAAAAAAAAAAAAAAAATAAAAAAATAAAAAAATTCATAAGATAATGCTAAATTAATTACAAGAAATCGTGGAAACCGTGGAAATCGTGGTGTGTATGCAGCTAACTACTGGGCACATCGACAACTGCAACAAGTTTTGCTACCAGCGGAATATCTGATAACTGCAGAATATTTACCCATTTCAGGCTGTGTTTTAATTATTTTTAGGTGGGCCGATCCCGGCGGTACTGCAATGCCGGGCCAACCCGCGACAGAGGTGGAGCAAGCCCCTAGCACTCCGTCATGAGCCAAAAATGAGTTTAATATTCTGGTCCTGCGATGCAGGACGTATCAGATATTAAGCTGATAAGAACAGATACTACACTTTGATCTTAGCCAAAAGGCCGAGAAGCGATAAAGGAAAATCCGCATTCGAAGGGCCTAAATGCTTGCAGCGTGTGCGCTCCACATGTGGGAGTGACACACGGTGGTACGGGCCGATATGGCAACAGGCGACCGTCGAAAACATCGCAAAAGCAAGTGCGGGAAAGAAGGACAATTCGCGAGAGCACTCGTCAACAGCCCAGTACTACCCTCCATGGCGAACAGTAAACTGCGACTCCCATTTGAACGCCGCAAGCTGCCAGGGCAGTGGAGAAGCCGTGAGGCCGCCCCACAGCAGCGCCAGGCCGGCGCGAGCTACACCGGCGCGAGGCCGGCGCGAGCTACACCTAGCCTAGTGCTTACATCGTCCACCGCCAACTGCATACGTGTGTACACACGTATTCTGCGTGCGTGCGGCGGCGACGACGACGTTCGCGAGGAGCTAAGGATATAACTCCAAAAAATGAAATTAAAATTATCTGTGGCCGGACCATATGTGACGCCAACGAGGCATCCGAAGGCACCCTTCTGTGCCCATATAAATTACCAGCCTAGTGTAATGCGGCTGCAAGAGCGGTCCGGCTAACCGCAAAAAAAAAAAAAAAAAAAATAAAAAAATAAAAAAATTCATAAGATAATGCTAAATTAATTACAAGAAATCGTGGAAACCGTGGAAATCGTGGTGTGTATGCAGCTAACTACTGGGCACATCGACAACTGCAACAAGTTTTGCTACCAGCGGAATATCTGATAACTGCAGAATATTTACCCATTTCAGGCTGTGTTTTAATTATTTTTAGGTGGGCCGATCCCGGCGGTACTGCAATGCCGGGCCAACCCGCGACAGAGGTGGAGCAAGCCCCTAGCACTCCGTCATGAGCCAAAAATGAGTTTAATATTCTGGTCCTGCGATGCAGGACGTATCAGATATTAAGCTGATAAGAACAGATACTACACTTTGATCTTAGCCAAAAGGCCGAGAAGCGATAAAGGAAAATCCGCATTCGAAGGGCCTAAATGCTTGCAGCGTGTGCGCTCCACATGTGGGAGTGACACACGGTGGTACGGGCCGATATGGCAACAGGCGACCGTCGAAAACATCGCAAAAGCAAGTGCGGGAAAGAAGGACAATTCGCGAGAGCACTCGTCAACAGCCCAGTACTACCCTCCATGGCGAACAGTAAACTGCGACTCCCATTTGAACGCCGCAAGCTGCCAGGGCAGTGGAGAAGCCGTGAGGCCGCCCCACAGCAGCGCCAGGCCGGCGCGAGCTACACCGGCGCGAGGCCGGCGCGAGCTACACCTAGCCTAGTGCTTACATCGTCCACCGCCAACTGCATACGTGTGTACACACGTATTCTGCGTGCGTGCGGCGGCGACGACGACGTTCGCGAGGAGCTAAGGATATAACTCCAAAAAATGAAATTAAAATTATCTGTGGCCGGACCATATGTGACGCCAACGAGGCATCCGAAGGCACCCTTCTGTGCCCATATAAATTACCAGCCTAGTGTAATGCGGCTGCAAGAGCGGTCCGGCTAACCGCAAAAAAAAAAAAAAAAAAAAATAAAAAAATAAAAAAATTCATAAGATAATGCTAAATTAATTACAAGAAATCGTGGAAACCGTGGAAATCGTGGTGTGTATGCAGCTAACTACTGGGCACATCGACAACTGCAACAAGTTTTGCTACCAGCGGAATATCTGATAACTGCAGAATATTTACCCATTTCAGGCTGTGTTTTAATTATTTTTAGGTGGGCCGATCCCGGCGGTACTGCAATGCCGGGCCAACCCGCGACAGAGGTGGAGCAAGCCCCTAGCACTCCGTCATGAGCCAAAAATGAGTTTAATATTCTGGTCCTGCGATGCAGGACGTATCAGATATTAAGCTGATAAGAACAGATACTACACTTTGATCTTAGCCAAAAGGCCGAGAAGCGATAAAGGAAAATCCGCATTCGAAGGGCCTAAATGCTTGCAGCGTGTGCGCTCCACATGTGGGAGTGACACACGGTGGTACGGGCCGATATGGCAACAGGCGACCGTCGAAAACATCGCAAAAGCAAGTGCGGGAAAGAAGGACAATTCGCGAGAGCACTCGTCAACAGCCCAGTACTACCCTCCATGGCGAACAGTAAACTGCGACTCCCATTTGAACGCCGCAAGCTGCCAGGGCAGTGGAGAAGCCGTGAGGCCGCCCCACAGCAGCGCCAGGCCGGCGCGAGCTACACCGGCGCGAGGCCGGCGCGAGCTACACCTAGCCTAGTGCTTACATCGTCCACCGCCAACTGCATACGTGTGTACACACGTATTCTGCGTGCGTGCGGCGGCGACGACGACGTTCGCGAGGAGCTAAGGATATAACTCCAAAAAATGAAATTAAAATTATCTGTGGCCGGACCATATGTGACGCCAACGAGGCATCCGAAGGCACCCTTCTGTGCCCATATAAATTACCAGCCTAGTGTAATGCGGCTGCAAGAGCGGTCCGGCTAACCGCAAAAAAAAAAAAAAAAAAAATAAAAAAATAAAAAAATTCATAAGATAATGCTAAATTAATTACAAGAAATCGTGGAAACCGTGGAAATCGTGGTGTGTATGCAGCTAACTACTGGGCACATCGACAACTGCAACAAGTTTTGCTACCAGCGGAATATCTGATAACTGCAGAATATTTACCCATTTCAGGCTGTGTTTTAATTATTTTTAGGTGGGCCGATCCCGGCGGTACTGCAATGCCGGGCCAACCCGCGACAGAGGTGGAGCAAGCCCCTAGCACTCCGTCATGAGCCAAAAATGAGTTTAATATTCTGGTCCTGCGATGCAGGACGTATCAGATATTAAGCTGATAAGAACAGATACTACACTTTGATCTTAGCCAAAAGGCCGAGAAGCGATAAAGGAAAATCCGCATTCGAAGGGCCTAAATGCTTGCAGCGTGTGCGCTCCACATGTGGGAGTGACACACGGTGGTACGGGCCGATATGGCAACAGGCGACCGTCGAAAACATCGCAAAAGCAAGTGCGGAAAGAAGGACAATTCGCGAGAGCACTCGTCAACAGCCCAGTACTACCCTCCATGGCGAACAGTAAACTGCGACTCCCATTTGAACGCCGCAAGCTGCCAGGGCAGTGGAGAAGCCGTGAGGCCGCCCCACAGCAGCGCCAGGCCGGCGCGAGCTACACCGGCGCGAGGCCGGCGCGAGCTACACCTAGCCTAGTGCTTACATCGTCCACCGCCAACTGCATACGTGTGTACACACGTATTCTGCGTGCGTGCGGCGGCGACGACGACGTTCGCGAGGAGCTAAGGATATAACTCCAAAAAATGAAATTAAAATTATCTGTGGCCGGACCATATGTGACGCCAACGAGGCATCCGAAGGCACC